>NW_015505835.1:544646-567558 GCF_001515645.1 Sinocyclocheilus grahami
ACACACACACACACACACACACACACACACACACACACACATAAAAAGTGTATTTTTGAACTTGTTTGAGATTGAATAAATTAAGTATATCACCATATTCTCCCCAACTGTTAATATTCAAAACAGGACAGCTTGTTTTTTTTTTTATATGATCTTCTGGTGTTTTCTGTTGCTAAAAGACTTAATACTGACCCATCTTCCCTTGAGGATGTTAAACACAGGACACAACCCAGAGTCATGAATGAGGGTCCGTAGAGGTGTTTCCCCTGTTTCACTTAGGACTATTTTGCACAGGATGTGATGGAGACCAACTGGCTTTTTACAGCGCCTGACCATGACTTCCTTCATTAAGTCACCTCTTTTGGGACCTCCTCTCTTGTAGACTCCAGACCTTGTAAAGCAGACCATTTGTCCCCGACAAATGAGCTCTGCCTCAGTGGAGCGCTGCAATAAAAGCCCTTCACTCATCTTTAGCAGCTCGATGTTGTCTTGTCATGTCCGGCTCTTCCTCGCTCGTTTCTCACGTTAATTACAGGGAGACGCTCGCTCCACAAGGACGATTCTTAGAAAATCAATTTATCCAGGAATTTTATTACTTGTTAATTTAATTTCAAAGTCCTAATTTTTGAATGGTACTTCCCTGTGGTTTTACTGATTTTATCATACTTGCTTTACAAAACTCTTATTTGGATTTGGATTATATAAATGGGCTGTTTTATTTGGCTATATACTGATTACATTTAATCTAACAGATTTAAATAAGAGGATGCAAAAAAATATGTCAAAATAAGCTTATATGAAAGAAATATCATAAATATGTTCTTGAAATATCTGTAAAAATGCATCTAAAGTTCTCAAAAATGTCTCAAATCGTGCTCAGATTAACAGAGAAACCAATGTCAAAGATTTCAATTTCTTATATTTTATGATTAAATGATATTAGTTATACTATCCAATAATTCCAAATGTTTTTTCAGCATCATTACTCAAGTCTTCTGTGTCACATGATCCTCCTTCAGAAATCAGTCTAATATGCTGATTTGCTGCTCAAGAAACATGCTGATTATTATCAGTGTTGAAAACAGTTGTGCTTCGTATTTTTGAGGAAACGGTGATACATTTTTTTTGGGGGGGGGGGGTTGGGGGTTGAATAGAAAGTTCAAAAGAAGATAATTTACTTGAAATTGAAATCTTTTTTTTTTTACATTATAAATGTATTTACTGTCACTTTTGAACACTTTAATGTGTCCTTTCTAAATAAAAGTATTAATTTTCTTCAAAAAACTGGGCCTGTATAAAAGGATGCGACCGTTTCTCAGTGAGCCAGTAGTTTTCCTCATGAACTCGCCTGTCTAGACATTCCCACAACGTAAGGAGGTGTGAGGTTTACAATACTGCTGTCATTTCAAGTCATTAGCTGTCATTAATCACTCTTTCAAGGAAGGAGCAAGTGAAGCCCCCCAAGACCATTTGCCCTCGAGCGTGAATCTGCATATCACAGGTTTAGTCTCAGATGAAAGGGCTTCCTGACAGCTGCTACATGTTCACGCTAACTGCACACTGAGACATTTAAAGAACATACACAGTTTTCTCTGCTTTGATTTTGTGTTGTTGGTTTAAAATCTGCAAGAGGTATAATCAATATAAGAGGATTTTTGTTAGAAGTGTATGCTTTAAAACCTTTTGAGTGTCTGGAATAGATTAAATATATCAAAAAATGTGGTGATTTTTGTGACCGTGAGAACAAAATGTCATGATTTTTTATACTGGGTGAAAAAATTAAAAATAAATAAAATAAAATATTTGTATGTTTTCATTTTACAATGCACTTTTTTGTATATAATATTTTTTAAAAATGTTTTACAGTAACATTTTATAGTAGAGTACATAGGGAATGTGCTTTTTTTCATATTGCATGGATTTCATGACAACCAAGCATGTCATTTATAATTATATAATGTATAATTTTGTATTAGATTTCATAATACGGATTGCACAGCTCATTGCAAACATTAAGACATTAAATGTAATTTGCCATTTTAATTTGTAATTAGTTCCCAGCTAACAGGAAATGTGCTCAGAACGTTAACTAGTGTTCTGGCAAAGTTCTCTTAAAAGTTATTTACAAACGTTCCCTTTTTAGAATGTTTGTTCAAAGTTATCTTATGATCTCAAAACGTTAGCACTTTTTTTTTTTCTTTTGGACATTCGTGTAACATTTTTTAAATGTCACTACTTGCTTTAGAATGTTAAGACAACTTTCAAATGTAACATTCCCATAATGTTTGCAAAATTATCAAATGGAATGTTCTCCTAATGTTTGCATATGAGAAAAACATATTTTTAAATATAAAAAAAAACCCTGGACATTTAGCTTTCAGAAATAAAATTTCTATGACTTACGTCTGCAAAACATTCTTTGAACTTATTTTGTTAGCTGGGTATCAGATTTTCAGATACAGTTTTTTAACACTTCTTTAAGCAACCTTCTTTTGTTTAACGCGGTGATAAACAGTGTCACTATGCTGTGTGTAATCGCATGCTCTTTGTCCTGTAGTGTCACTCATTGAACAGGAAGTGAGGGAGACAGTGAGCTCAAAAAACCATGAGGCACCAGGACGTGAACCTTTCTTATCTAGCAGAGGTTATGCTGTCAGATTGCCATCAGTGGAGTGAATTTGCCTCTGAAAGTACATTTGTGTGTGTGTGTGTGTGTGTGTGTGTGTGATGAGAGTGAATGAATTCACACCTCCCTTGGAGTCTCAATGAGATTCACAGCTCAACCATCAAAGCAGATGTACCTGTTAAAAAAATAATTTGCTCTGTTTGCATAATTTGGCAAGGTGGAAGTATAAATTAAAACTGTGATTCACAGTTTTTATTTGTGTGATCCAAATGAAGGAGACATTGCTACTAGTTATAAAAGTGGTCACACTTTTTTTTCTGCAGTGAATATTTCTGTTACCTACATTAGTCAAACAGCAAATACGGTAGCATATAAAAATATCAAACTATTGTTTTTGGCTAGCAGAAATTTAAAATAATAAGTTAAAATAAAATGACAAAGTATAAAACATAACTGACCACTCATTCTGGGAAAACCATTCAAGGCTAACAGTGAAACTTTATTCAGAAAATAACCTTAATTAGTTCCAACCTTTTGATCTGTATCACTGACAGAATGACCACATTCAAAAAATAAAATAAAATAAAATTATGAGCACTAAAGCATTACTTCAGATTTAGTGCGAGTAACCACTTTGGCAGAGGGAATTAGAGTCTTTTTATAATACAGTTGAACTGGAGGATGTTGGTTAAAAAGAACAGAACGCATGACAGAACAGATACAATTAAGAGTGGGAACGACTAATGAACCACAGCTCCTGTGGTGAAGCCATTTCAAATGTTCACACTCTCACAGTCATCTCTCAGCGCTTGTTTTGGAGGCCTTCCATACGTGCCTGCCGCTGTTGATCACTTTTTATTATTATTTAAACCAGTATCAGGAAATCAGCCTTTGTTAACACAGAGAGCTGTCAGGAGAGAAGAACAGCCAAACTAGAACAGCCGAACTAGAACAGCAATAAAAATTAAAACTGGTAGAAAAAAAACCAAGTTTGATTCTGATGATGTTCTGTGTGTATTCGTTGAAAGAAAATTGCATCATAATGGCCTTCAGCTTCAGTAAGGAAGAGTCAGTGATGTTTGGGGATGCAAATGTGTAGGAAAATGTAATTTAAAGCTTGAAAATTGTAACTAAAATTCCCAAAATACAAAAAGAATGATCAGAATCAGAAGCAAATTTAAGAGTACAATTATGAAGGACACCGTGCAACAGCTAGACTCGCGGTGGTTCCCAAACCTATCCTGGAGGCCCTCCTGCCCTGCACCTTTTGTATGTCTCCCTTATCGAACACACCTGATTCCACTTATCAGCTCGTTAGTAGAGACTGCAAGAACTAAATTGGGTGCGTCTGATTAGGGAGACATACAAAATGTGCAGGGCAGGGGGTCCTCCAGGACAGGTTTGGGAACCACTGAGCTAGAGTGTTAAATTCCAGGCTAGTAGGTGGCATAAATGCGCATTTTAGGTTGGTTTTCACAAGAAGAAGAACACATTTTTTGTATTTTTGTGTTGTTCACACCTCCCTTGGAGTCTCAATGAGATTCACAGCTCAACCATCAAAGCAGATGTACCTGTTAAAAAAATAATTTGCTCTGTTTGCATAATTTGGCAAGGTGGAAGTATAAATTAAAACTGTGATTCACAGTTTTTATTTGTGTGATCCAAATGAAGGAGACATTGCTACTAGTTATAAAAGTGGTCACACTTTTTTTTCTGCAGTGAATATTTCTGTTACCTACATTAGTCAAACAGCAAATACGGTAGCATATAAAAATATCAAACTATTGTTTTTGGCTAGCAGAAATTTAAAATAATAAGTTAAAATAAAATGACAAAGTATAAAACATAACTGACCACTCATTCTGGGAAAACCATTCAAGGCTAACAGTGAAACTTTATTCAGAAAATAACCTTAATTAGTTCCAACCTTTTGATCTGTATCACTGACAGAATGACCACATTCAAAAAATAAAATAAAATAAAATTATGAGCACTAAAGCATTACTTCAGATTTAGTGCGAGTAACCACTTTGGCAGAGGGAATTAGAGTCTTTTTATAATACAGTTGAACTGGAGGATGTTGGTTAAAAAGAACAGAACGCATGACAGAACAGATACAATTAAGAGTGGGAACGACTAATGAACCACAGCTCCTGTGGTGAAGCCATTTCAAATGTTCACACTCTCACAGTCATCTCTCAGCGCTTGTTTTGGAGGCCTTCCATACGTGCCTGCCGCTGTTGATCACTTTTTATTATTATTTAAACCAGTATCAGGAAATCAGCCTTTGTTAACACAGAGAGCTGTCAGGAGAGAAGAACAGCCAAACTAGAACAGCCGAACTAGAACAGCAATAAAAATTAAAACTGGTAGAAAAAAAACCAAGTTTGATTCTGATGATGTTCTGTGTGTATTCGTTGAAAGAAAATTGCATCATAATGGAAACTAATTCCTCGTATGTGTAAACATACCTGGCAATAAAAACTCATTCTGATTCTGATTCTTCTGATTCTGATTATTTTAATAGTGTGCTGGTTTGATGAAAATCCCAGCGGCCATGTACACACTGCAGGTAAATTCAGTTGTTAATGTTTTATTAATATATTGGAAAATAACAATAATTACAACCAAATGAGTTGTCATCCTTGTTTATAGCTACAAGATGCAATATACAAGATTTAGGTAGTGACTCCTATATTCCAAAGAAAGGCCAAAAACAACCCACCAAAATGTGCCATTTCACACATATGACTTAGTGTAGTGTCCTGTAACAAAAAACGACACATCATTATTCTTGTCCACCCGCAGAAGAAACATTGACCCTCTTGGAAATGGACTTGACCCCTCTAGCCCCTTAAAGATCCTGCAATCACAAGGCTCGGCTTGACCTCAGGAGCCCAGTCAGACAGAAGCTGTGTCACTGGTGGGTCACATCAGCGATCAACTCTACGAAAAGCCTGCTTAACCTCAAGAGCAAATCCACGGAGAGAAACCAAGCACGAGTAATCGTTTCAGACTGGTCCTCCACTGACTTCGATTAAGGAGAAAATGAGGAAAACTACCCATATATGCTTGTGGAGGGTGGAGGAAAACCACCCATTTTGTCTTTAGAACCAGGAGGTGGAAGGAAAGAGAGAGATCATGTTGAAAATGTTTCGTAGGATGCCAGCTCCAAAGGAGATGCTTCATGCTTTGATTGAGCTATTTTTAATGCTGATTATCTGGGCATGCAGAACAGACCTTGCTCATTATGTGATCGTTACCCTTAACTAAAACGTCTGTGAGACACATGTATCTACGTTTGCAATAGTATCTAACGAAACAGCAGGAAAAGGGGGAGAGAATGGAGAGTTAATTCCCCAAGAGGGATTCTGCTTGGGCATTAATCTTCACCGTTTGACAGCTCTGAACGTTTTTTAGAGAAGCACTGTTTCCTTGTGCCATTATAATGCTTCACTCAAGCAAAAAACCCTTATAGACGGGTGGGGTGGTCCCTGAGGGAGGACTCCTGTTTGATTCTGCACACCGCTGCCTCACGGAGGCCATTGTTGGAGGGTTACAAGTGAACAGGAAGCTACGGACACGCTCACCATGTCCGCTCCCTTGTCTGATCTGCTCTGAAAGTGAATGATAAGCAGTGCACACATCACTGGACATCCTGTGGAATCTCTTAGAACTTTCAGGAAGAATATTACTCAATGTCCAAGAGTACAGATCGATCAAAGCATGCTGTTCACATTATATATCAGAAAAGGAGGTATTTGTTTTGGTTGGGAAAATCATACCTCAAATAGTATTTTGAGAAGTGTGCCATTACTTTTACACTGTAATCAGACTTACAATGCTTTGGTAGCATGACGAAAAAACAGGTGAACAAAAAATCTCCTAATGTATTTGAAGAGTTTGGTTCCAAAATGCGATAAACGCCATAAAAAAAAAATTAAAAAAAAAGAGTTTCCGCCAAAATCAGTATTGTATCTGGTCGGTATTGAAAAGTCCATTTTTAATTTTACGCAAAATGTGATATCCGCCTTGTTATTCTGTCATGTTTTCTCCCTTTTTTTCCAAACCGCGACAAACGCCAGTCTCCCTTCTCTGCAGAATGCGATATATCCACTCAAACAATCACAGCGCACCATTCCACACACTGTAAACAGTAACAACCAATCACAGCGCACCATTCCACACACTCTAGACAGTAATGGCGGCACTTTGAATACACCCGGCATCCTAGTTTTCTTCATCTACTTTGTACTTTGTGGTCAACAAACAAACAAATTGCATGTGATTATCATGCGCATCTCGTCAGTAAAGCCGGTTCTGTGATTAATAGCAAATCTCCATCCCGTGCTTTCAGATGGAGTGGCATTTAATACACAGAGCCGTAGATCACTGCAATATCGCGTTTATAATAGCAGATGAGTAGCATTCGATTATGAACGCGATATTGCGTAGCTTGTCAGTGTGTTTTTATTTATGCCATTAATGTTTTTGTTAATGCAGCAAATAGCACTAGTCAACTAAATGAATGTAACATGGCAAAGATGAATGCACTTTTGGAAGTTGAATGCAAGGCAAATGTAATTTTGGAATTTCTGTGCTTTAATGTGATATTGTTGTTCATGTATGTTCATGATGGTGCTTTTATTGTTGCAATTAATTTATAGCATTAACAAGATGACCCGTTGAATTCATTTTGGGAGCGATGACTGATTGAATGTATTTTTAGTCCAGTGCCTGTACATAAGATTAGTATTGACAAAGTTCAGAGGCTGTCATATGTGGATCAACTTACTATGTTGTGTATTTTGAAAATCAAAATCTGGATTTAAATGTTTTATGTTACTATAACCTAAAGATGCTATGTGAAAGTTTGGAACAGAAAATAGTGGTTTTCATCTTGCCACTTTCTTGGTAAAGAAAACACTTTTACTCAAATTAATCAAATTGGATTTATAGCGTTTTGGAACCAAACTCTTAATTTCCTTCTGTAGGAAAATTGTAATGATCTACTCGTCTTTTAAATTCTGCTAAAGAGTAATTTTATTCAATATCTAGCAGTTAAACACCCTCTATAAATATTTGCATAAAGGGGACATATCAATTACTTTTGCAGTAATGTCATTAACCCTTTACCTGTCACCCCCCATTTTGGCGTGGGGACACAACATGACATACCCAAAATAAAAAGGTTGCTGCTCATGAGTCTTTTTGACTAGATACATAATCAACATATGTTTACAAAGCTGACACTTCAAAGTTTACTGTTCAAGAATCCGAATTACTCAGATTGTTATGATAATAGAGATATGTAAGCTCAAACATAAAAACAAAAGTAAAAATATTAAAAATATATATTTTTAAATGTATAAAAAATGGTTTCTAAAATTATTTACCACAGCAACATAATGAAGCTAAAGCCACAAGTCTACTCATGATTCATTTAAAATCTGAGGACATTATCTGTAAAACTATGCATTTTATGAAACATTTTGTAAAATAAGTGTTTTTAGAGAAGACTAATAAAGGGCTAATAAAATTGATTTATGACCCCCTGTAAGCTCTCCTGTAAGCTGTCTCCTCATGTCTGGCTCAGCATACACATTATTGAGAAGACATAATCCTCATTATTCCTTTATCATTATTCTTTTGTTTTATTCAGCCATTATTAGCCTTTATTCTGGCATTACAAGGTTTACCAAGCCACATCGCTTCGATCCCAAAATACATTTACCCAACTATTATCAAAAGTCTTTCTAAAAAATACAACAAAACATTTCTTCGCGACCTTACATCAATTATTTTGACAAAATACATCATGAAGAAGAGCTGCGCCTGTTCTGCAGCTGCATTAGAGCTAACATTAGCATCAAGCTACATAAGACAATTTATGACATTAATAGTACACTTTTACTCAAAACTTACTTTAAACCACCATCGAGTGTTTGTAATAACCTCCTTTTGTGATCTCATGTGGAATTTGGTTGTTCACTGTTGTTAAAATATGCTGTTTATAGCCTTTTATATCGCTGTACAAATTAGCATTTCAGATGTACACATTCTTTATTGTTATGAAAATACCCCAAATCTCAAGAAAATCACATACAAACCATATACTATCGTAATCGTGTTTATTATTTGGATATTTCATGGGTACATACGTTTCTCTGTGTTTGCTGTTGTCAGATATGAACGCGGAAGAGCAGGGAAGTGCATCACAGGATGAGACAGGGCAGGATATGATGCACATTTATGACTGACACAACGATGGATGAATCCGGTTTCTCTGAGTCAGAGCTCGAGCACGGAAGAGTAAACACTAGTGATGAGAAGTCTGGTTCTTTTCCGTGAACGGGTTCTTTCGGACAGTTTGTTTCAATGTTCAAAAAACCAGTTCATCGGTTCTTTCATGCCCAAACGTAATGAAGTCATTCGCGATGACGTAATGATATCAAGTCTATCGTCCCGGGATGGGATGAAAATACACATTCAAATATATAAAGTCAGTAATCATAACTTCAGTCAGTTAAAACATCATAATCATGATCTGAAAAGTTTACAATTAAGTTTTGCAACTAAGCACCCAAATACAGTAACAGGCAGTGAAGTGCATACAAGGATTTAAGTCTTGAAGAAATAAAGTAAATAAATTAGTTTTCATAATTTCAACATTTACTATACATAATCCTTTGCGATTTATAAGTCCTCGGTTTACCCGTGCTCATAGCATTAGCACAGAATCAGTTGTCCAAAAGAACCACGGTTCAGACGTGCTGTGTCAGTCACAGTAGGCAATCTGTTCAGTAGCTTCACGCTGAATCACGCATTCTCAGTATCATCAGCTCATCGGTTCTCAAATCGGACATGTCCGAAAGAAACGGTTCTCGGTTCAGTGTACAGGTGATCCGAAAACCGATGCAACCGGTTCTTGACTCGAGAACGAGAACCACTCCAGCAGTGGGCGTGTACATTCATTAGTACCCAGTGCGCTGCACACATGCTGCTTTGCTCATGTTCATCTTCAGTTCTCTCTTCACAGCAGTTCAGTCAGTGTACTGTTTGAGTAAATTAATTACTCTGGGATATTAGTTTATTTCGACTCAGAGGGAGTGTCAACCCCATTAAAAAAGTGAATAACTTAAGTAATTTGTGCTTACTGGAGACGCAATCCGTTTCAAACGATTCAGTACGATTTGGTGAACTGGTTCAACCGGTTCACTAAGAAGAACCGGTTAAATCGAACAATTCGTTCACGATCCAGACATCACCAACACACTGAGACAGCCCAGGGGGCTGCTAATTTTCATCAGATCGCGTAAATAAGTGGAAAATGAATAGAAATTATGATTCTGTCTGAAGAAATATGAAGTAAACGTGTAAATAAATCTATATATCTCCATGTATATGCATCTTTGGAATAAAAGCCCTTATTGACACTGTTCAGTGAAGCTATGTGAACACAAATAAATCGCTGCAGATGTGACTGAATATGAATGTGTGGTGAATTTCTATTCTAAATATGACAGATACGGAATTATTATTTTGCACTCCTGGCACAAATTACTAAACTACTGTCACTGTAACAATGTTTTATCAAAACACTGGTCAAATATCGAAGCTAGAGTCTTTTATCTTTCCACTGATGCACAGTTTGTCCAGGTCAAGTAAGAGTGTGATGTTTTATCATGCTGTGAAAATGAAACAACAATAATCTGGGGCCGTCACCGATCTTTGTCAGTTAAGGGGTTAATGGTAAATGGTGGTCAACAGAAAGTTAAAAGTGAGAACTTCACCCAGTGGGAATGGGAGTTCCTGTGCTTCCTGTAGAAGGGCAAAATATCCCCCTCTCTGGCACAGAATCTCAAATGCACCTCATACACACAGCTCATTGTCTGTCAGGTTCTGCTGCAATGCACTGACAGGGCTGCCAAGGGACTGTGCTTGCTGTCACTGGATGTCCTTCAAAGAGAAACAGCCCAGATCCTCTGTGTCTGGCAAATAATTAAAATTCAGCCCATGTAAAGCAAGGGTCAAGGCCGCTGACCACTGCGAAATCAGCCAACAAATTAGTTTCTTAACCTGCAACAGTTCAAGGACAGTTACTGTCTGTAAACAGAAGCGATAGAACGGAAAATGTATGATGAAGTTTGACATAAGCAGTCCTCACTGAGTCCACAAGCATACAACATACTTATCCTTTGAAAACTAGCACCAGTTGTACTCAAGGTCTCTTTCCTGTTTGCACTACTTATGCTCACAAATCTACAGTTTTCTGTGGTCAGCATTGGTGGTTGAAATCTTAGTAATGTGCTGTGTAGTATCACCTTGATGACTGCTCAGTTGAAACCCTTGGTTAATTACTCTCCAGTTCTTTCCTGTTTCACAAGGAAAGTGGGCCAAGTTTCCACTCTTCGGTCCTCTTGTTTGAAGTGGACCCCTCTCCAGTTCTCCTTTTCTTTAGCTCATCCCCATTCAAGCACTCCCTAGTCTCTTAAATAACACAGCCCTTCCCCATTGTTCCCTTGTGGGCACCTTTGACCACATTGTGAGGGCCTATAAAGGATGCACACTGGAATGTGCCCACACTGGGACTTCAACCTAGCAGGGAAAGCGTTTGTTTAATTGCCTGTAATTATCTTCAAATTGGAAGGGGGTGAGGGAACACCGCATGTGTGCTCAGCTTGCCGTGGCTTGTTACATCTGAGAGCCCATTGAGCAAATCTGAGCAGCATTGGAGATGCGTAGCTAAACCAACACAGAACTGTGGCATCAAGCCACTGGGAAATGAATCTGCCTGTTCGAAACTAGAACACATATTGTTGTCCTCTACATGGCCATGGATGCACGCCAGTGCAAATTCCAAATTTTTCATTTTTCTCTGTGACTTGAACTGAGCAGTAAGTGGCAGTTGGATTTCCATGGGGTTTGATAGATGTACTTGTATAACAAACAAATTGTTGGAACTTAGGTCCATGTGAAAGGCATTAACGAAACCAAAGGCATAGATCATCCATGGTTCATACTGCTGAAATGCCCCACCATGAAAATATTATGATCTAAGACACCGATGCATACTTGCTTTCTGCACCAATGCCAGACCTTTCATGACAAATGGAATAAGCACAATCATACCTTGAAATGGGCATATTTGCTTGGTTCTGTCCACCCAATCCATTGCAACACCGTCCATCATCATCAAAAGTGTATTAATAGACAGGACACAATGATTGGATGCAGTGGTGGTGATGGATTGGTCCAAAAGCCATGCTTGGGGTGCATTTCCAGAGACTCCAACGCCAGACGCCATCATAGACAGATGAAAGCATTGGCCTGGCCTGACCCAGAGATTCTCAGTCTGGGGATGAGTTCAGTCCAGACACATGCAACCCAAGCCTGATTGAATGATTGAATGAAAGTGCCCCTTGAAACAAGGTCACCCCTCTTGGTTTGGCTGTTCAGACCCCATTAAAAGGCAAGATGATGCATAACCCAAGTAATTTGTTTTGATGGTTCAGCTGAGTGGAACTCGCTTATTCTTTTTTTGTATTTGACCCTGCTGTTGTCAGATTTGTGTCATGCCTGGCATCAAAAAGACATCTGGACCGCAATGGGAAAATGGTAGTTTGGTTTGGCTGTTCAGACCCCATTAAAAGGCAAGATGATGCATAACCCAAGTAATTTGTTTTGATGGTTCAGCTGAGTGGAACTCGCTTATTCTTTTTTTGTATTTGACCCTGCTGTTGTCAGATTTGTGTCATGCCTGGCATCAAAAAGACATCTGGACCGCAATGGGAAAATGGTAGATCTCTCAACACCGGTCACTTGAAGTACTGATAAACCCGTCTTGAATGAATACGGGAAGTAAAGGACACTGGAAGGAAAGGACACTACAGTCTCTTGTGTCTATGTGAGTAATGGGCAGGCTTGGGGGGCCTTGGGATCCAGTCGAGCTGATCAATACCTCATAATGTTAACAAGTATCCCCCCTCTTTGTATTCCCAGAAGAAATCTACTAATTATTTTCTCCCATTATCACCCATTTATGGAAGTTGTGACAACCAATCAATTCATAACAGAGAAGTAAAAATGAATACCAAACGAACATAAAATAAATAAATTTCAGAGGAACAAAGGGCACTTGGGATTTAAAGATCACTGTCATCATGTGTGCCTGCTCTTGATTGTGTTACATATATCGGTTTTAATGCAACACCCTTTTCAGAGAAAAGTATTTCTTTGATGTGGTTCATTTGAAGAACTTTCTCGAGGCTATGTCAACACTTGTTTTGCAATTCGTTATGGTTTGATAATATTTTTTTTTATTCAGACAATAATTGTCAGTTCAAAAAATGTTGGCAGAATGACTATGAAGAAACTGTTTCTGAATTTTTTTTTTTACTTCTTAATAAATCTAACATTGAACTCCATCTGAGCTTATACCTGAAACAAGTATAGATGCATTTATTGCTCTTTTGTGATTACTACTGGAGTTTGCTATACCATAGACTTGTAGGCAGTGTTCAACATATAGTGCAGCAACTCCTAGACTGCATCTGAAATCGCCTGCAATACACTCAATCACTATTCCCTACATTACTCTATCAACATAGTCTACTGAATGAGCGATGAAAATAAGTGGGCAAATTTGGGCACTGAGGGGACATTTACATAACACAGTTTTCAACTAAAAACGGCCAATCATTTACATGACAACAGCATTTTGGGGGCCTGAAACGCAAACTTTTAAAAACGTGTTTCAAAGTGCAAGTTTTTGAAAATGATACCATTAACGTCTCTGTGTAAACTACAAAAAAGCAAATTTGTGAAAACGACATCATGCGCCTGTGCATTAAATGTTCAGTCTATTGGTATGGGTGCGCATTGTTTCTTTACAAAGTGACATCACCAATGACTGGCCTGGCATGAATAATACAGCTTTTTTAGTAGGCTTCTGGGATCCTTGTGAACGGAGATCATTGTGATAACATTTTAGTACATTGTTGTCTTGTAAACGTACCCTGAGTGCACCGGAAGTTCTCCAGATGCCATCTTCTGGCAAGATGCAGGATTTTGTTATTGAGGTGCATTATGGGATTGAATAAGTTCCCTCATTAATGTCCACTATATGGCTGTCCCCTTAAATAGTACACTATATATATGGAATAGGGCATAGGGAACAATGTCCGGCACATCACTGGTCTCTTGCACATGTTTCTCTTTGTACAGTCTATTGGAGGAAACAAATTAAAAATAACACTTTAGTTTAGGGACCAATTCTCACTATTAACTAGTTGCTAATTAGGATGCCTATTATTAACTTATTGTCTGTTTATTAGTACTTATAAAGCATTTATTCTACATTACCATTTTCTACAGCCCTAATTCTACCTAATACCTCAAACTTAATAACTACCTTACTAACTATTAATAAGCAGCAACTTTAAGGTTTATTGAGGCAAAAGTCGTTAATAGCAAGAATTGGACCTTAAAATGAAGTGTGACCCAAAAAAAATAATATAACCACAAGTTCCTCATGCATTACAGGGATTTTATCACAATTCGGGGAGTTTAAGCACTTAGCTTTGTGTTGTAACTGACAGCACCCCTTAACCACAGCATTACCTCTCATGGTTTATTGTTTTATTTTCCTTCAAAAGATAAAAGATAAAGTAATCAGGGTAGGTGTGTAAACAATACAGTTTGTTGAGTCTGCAGACTGTGACTTCTAAAACTCTTAACTCTTATATTTATGATTAGTGATACAAATAGGCTTGAATTCTCGCTTGCCCAGACCCAACATCTTTTGAACTTACACATAAACGGGAGGGGGTTGGGGAGGTGTAATACGCTTAGTAAAGGCGGTATACATACCATATCATCTGACCTTCCAGATGTGTGGCCGGGGTCAGGACAGTGTGTGTGAACAGCACGCTCCGGTTCTGGTGGTCTAGTGCACTGAGGAATGTCACACTTGCTGGCACTTGACGCCACTGACCTGTCACTATGACGAATGGTGTGATACAGACCCCCATGGTCCCAAAGCGCACAGACCCATAGAGCAAACATAAAACCATTCCTCACTCCAGATCTTTATTAAGATTTTATTTTAAGCCTTCCCACCGTGTCACTTCATAGTTTATGTATATGCCCTGCAAAATTCATAACCACTCTTTTGCAATGGTCAGCATTGTGCTAAACACATTATATGATGACATTATGTAAAATGGGAATTAAAAATAAATAAACTCAATTTCTGCATTACTGGAATGAAGTTTATTTTGGACTCAGGTTGTGTTTCCCAGGAACAGATTGGTTTCACTTTCTGACTGGTGTTAATTTATGTTAACTGCTCAGAGTTACGCTCGAATTGCAATCAATGGAGCCATGGCTGTGAGCCAGAGATTGACCAGTATTGAAAACCTTTTTCTCTTGCCTTACTTTTCACTGGGCACCCGGCCGTATGTAGATATATCTAAATCCAAGCCTTTAACCCTGCAATGTTTTTTTTTTCAATAAAACTGCATTTGCTGCCTTGTGCAACGTATGGACCTGGTACAAGTGTGATTAAATGAATTTGGCTTTGGTGTTTGGATTTCATGATGCTATTCCATTCATATTTTCCACAGGCAATTTATCCTGGAATTTGAATTTCTCTCAGCAAAAATGCAAACCCATTCCCACACTGGGCACACCGCAATTTACCTCACTCCCATCGGAGAAAGACACACAAACACACTCTGTCTCTCTCTCTTCACACACGCACATACACACACACACACACACGCGCTAAATACCAACCTTCTAGGGAAGGATTTATTTTCCCTTTGCTAAATCTTCTGGTAATCACTCACATATATGAGCATAAGCTTTCTGTGCCAGCGCTAAAGACATGCAGTGGAATATTTCTATGCAAAATACAAGGCAGCAATTTAAAATGTTGAGAGGGTTTTGTAAACGACATTAACGTGACAGTCATGATGACACTTTTTCTGTTGTTTTACTTCTAGCATACTACGAATTGCACACAACTTCACTAGCATTGAAAGATAGCATGCTAGTTAGTGAATTCTGCACAGTAGCCTATATACTGTACTATATATGTTAGTTTTGCTTTTTTAAATCAAAATGTGTGTTTTGGCAGTCCTGTCCAATAACATGCCAAGAAATTGGAAATGGAAGATCAGGTTAAGCACAATGTGGGATACAATATTCTGTGCAGTGTGTTCTTTTCCATATAATGCATATGTTGGCAAATACAGTTTGTCATCTGGGTTATCCATCCAAACATTTTCTTTTACACTGTTCCTACTGTATACAGCAGAAATAGTACAATTGTAGTATGACATACCTGGCATCAAAAAGACATCTGGACCGCAATGGGAAAATGGTAGATCTCTCAACACCGGTCACTTGAAGTACTGATAAACCCGTCTTGAATGAATACGGGAAGTAAAGGACACTGGAAGGAAAGGACACTACAGTCTCTTGTGTCTATGTGAGTAATGGGCAGGCTTGGGGGGCCTTGGGATCCAGTCGAGCTGATCAATACCTCATAATGTTAACAAGTATCCCCCCTCTTTGTATTCCCAGAAGAAATCTACTAATGATTTTCTCCCATTATCACCCATTTATGGAAGTTGTGACAACCAATCAATTCATAACAGAGAAGTAAAAATGAATACCAAACGAACATAAAATAAATAAATTTCAGAGGAACAAAGGGCACTTGGGATTTAAAGATCACTGTCATCATGTGTGCCTGCTCTTGATTGTGTTACATATATCGGTTTTAATGCAACACCCTTTTCAGAGAAAAGTATTTCTTTGATGTGGTTCATTTGAAGAACTTTCTCGAGGCTATGTCAACACTTGTTTTGCAATTCGTTATGGTTTGATAATATTTTTTTTTATTCAGACAATAATTGTCAGTTCAAAAAATGTTGGCAGAATGACTATGAAGAAACTGTTTCTGAAATTTTTTTTTTACTTCTTAATAAATCTAACATTGAACTCCATCTGAGCTTATACCTGAAACAAGTATAGATGCATTTATTGCTCTTTTGTGATTACTACTGGAGTTTGCTATACCATAGACTTGTAGGCAGTGTTCAACATATAGTGCAGCAACTCCTAGACTGCATCTGAAATCGCCTGCAATACACTCAATCACTATTCCCTACATTACTCTATCAACATAGTCTACTGAATGAGCGATGAAAATAAGTGGGCAAATTTGGGCACTGAGGGGACATTTACATAACACAGTTTTCAACTAAAAACGGCCAATCATTTACATGACAACAGCATTTTGGGGGCCTGAAACGCAAACTTTTAAAAACGTGTTTCAAAGTGCAAGTTTTTGAAAATGATACCATTAACGTCTCTGTGTAAACTACAAAAAAGCAAATTTGTGAAAACGACATCATGCGCCTGTGCATTAAATGTTCAGTCTATTGGTATGGGTGCGCATTGTTTCTTTACAAAGTGACATCACCAATGACTGGCCTGGCATGAATAATACAGCTTTTTTAGTAGGCTTCTGGGATCCTTGTGAACGGAGATCATTGTGATAACATTTTAGTACATTGTTGTCTTGTAAACGTACCCTGAGTGCACCGGAAGTTCTCCAGATGCCATCTTCTGGCAAGATGCAGGATTTTGTTATTGAGGTGCATTATGGGATTGAATAAGTTCCCTCATTAATGTCCACTATATGGCTGTCCCCTTAAATAGTACACTATATATATGGAATAGGGCATAGGGAACAATGTCCGGCACATCACTGGTCTCTTGCAAATGTTTCTCTTTGTACAGTCTATTGGAGGAAACAAATTAAAAATAACACTTTAGTTTAGGGACCAATTCTCACTATTAACTAGTTGCTAATTAGGATGCCTATTATTAACTTATTGTCTGTTTATTAGTACTTATAAAGCATTTATTCTACATTACTATTTTCTACAGCCCTAAAAAAATAATATAACCACAAGTTCCTCATGCATTACAGGGATTTTATCACAATTCGGGGAGTTTAAGCACTTAGCTTTGTGTTGTAACTGACAGCACCCCTTAACCACAGCATTACCTCTCATGGTTTATTGTTTTATTTTCCTTCAAAAGATAAAAGATAAAGTAATCAGGGTAGGTGTGTAAACAATACAGTTTGTTGAGTCTGCAGACTGTGACTTCTAAAACTCTTAACTCTTATATTTATGATTAGTGATACAAATAGGCTTGAATTCTCGCTTGCCCAGACCCAACATCTTTTGAACTTACACATAAACGGGAGGGGGTTGGGGAGGTGTAATACGCTTAGTAAAGGCGGTATACATACCATATCATCTGACCTTCCAGATGTGTGGCCGGGGTCAGGACAGTGTGTGTGAACAGCACGCTCCGGTTCTGGTGGTCTAGTGCACTGAGGAATGTCACACTTGCTGGCACTTGACGCCACTGACCTGTCACTATGACGAATGGTGTGATACAGACCCCCATGGTCCCAAAGCGCACAGACCCATAGAGCAAACATAAAACCATTCCTCACTCCAGATCTTTATTAAGATTTTATTTTAAGCCTTCCCACCGTGTCACTTCATAGTTTATGTATATGCCCTGCAAAATTCATAACCACTCTTTTGCAATGGTCAGCATTGTGCTAAACACATTATATGATGACATTATGTAAAATGGGAATTAAAAATAAATAAACTCAATTTCTGCATTACTGGAATGAAGTTTATTTTGGACTCAGGTTGTGTTTCCCAGGAACAGATTGGTTTCACTTTCTGACTGGTGTTAATTTATGTTAACTGCTCAGAGTTACGCTCGAATTGCAATCAATGGAGCCATGGCTGTGAGCCAGAGATTGACCAGTATTGAAAACCTTTTTCTCTTGCCTTACTTTTCACTGGGCACCCGGCCGTATGTAGATATATCTAAATCCAAGCCTTTAACCCTGCAATGTTTTTTTTTTCAATAAAACTGCATTTGCTGCCTTGTGCAACGTATGGACCCGGTAAAAGTGTGATTAAATGAATTTGGCTTTGGTGTTTGGATTTCATGATGCTATTCCATTCATATTTTCCACAGGCAATTTATCCTGGAATTTGAATTTCTCTCAGCAAAAATGCAAACCCATTCCCACACTGGGCACACCGCAATTTACCTCACTCCCATCGGAGAAAGACACACAAACACACTCTGTCTCTCTCTCTTCACACACGCACATACACACACACACACACACGCGCTAAATACCAACCTTCTAGGGAAGGATTTATTTTCCCTTTGCTAAATCTTCTGGTAATCACTCACATATATGAGCATAAGCTTTCTGTGCCAGCGCTAAAGACATGCAGTGGAATATTTCTATGCAAAATACAAGGCAGCAATTTAAAATGTTGAGAGGGTTTTGTAAATGACATTAACTTGACAATCACAATGACACTTTTTCTGTTTACTTCTAGGATGCTAAAAAAATGCATGCAAATTCACTAGCAAAGCTAGTGTGCTTTCTGAATCCTGCACAGTAGCCTATATACTATATGTGTTAGTTTTGCATTTTTAATCAAAATTTGTGGAAACACAAATGGCAGTTCTATGCAATAACATGTCAAGAAAGAGAAGAAAAGTTAAAAGTTGTGGTTAATATTACTACCATTCAGTTTGTCACATTGGAAATAGAAATGGAAGGTCAGCTTAAGCACACTGTGGGATGCAATACTCTGTGCAGTGCGTTCTCTTCCATATATATGTTGGCAAATATACAAGGCAATCTGGGTTATCCATCCATACAATTATTTTATACTGTTCATACAGCAGAAATAGTACAATGGTAGTAACTGTAACTCAAAATGGCATAAAAAATTAAAACCACCTGAGCTGCTGTAGTTGCTGTCACATTGCAGTCAACCACTATTACATATTCCTATTGCTCTGCCAACTCTGGTGCCTGACAGATAGGTTTTCACAGACATGACACTAAAGCAGAATCAGCATAATAAACAGAACACACAGTATGTACACAGACTCACTACAATAAAACATCTATATGGTAAAATATGTATATATGCATGTACATTTACGCATGCATGTATTAATACACAGATTCTTTTGAATGGCCATCACTGGAGAAATTCCAAAATTCCAATTTTGACTAATTGGTGGCTAATAAGATCAGGTCCTTTCTTTCAGAACATGCAACACAACTCCTTGTTCAAGCTCTTGTTCTGTCCAGGCTGTAAATGTAATTTTATGAATTTGTACAATACCATTTTCATATTCATTCAAAATGGGTTTTCGTATTCATAGGTCGCCTCGCAATCTATGCCCCAACTGATGGTTTGATTTAGTTGTGGAGCTTCTTACATTTTTTCCCCCAAAAAATTGTGTTTATACACCAATCACATCGAATCTATATGAAAATTACTCCTTGCAATATAGTTAACATTTTGCATGTGATTGTGTTGAGAATTTCAAACAAAATGTGAGCTGCTCCAGTTAAAGTGTCCTTTTAAACTCATCTGTTTATCTTCAAAAATCTTCATCCACAATTTGGCATCTGACACCCCATTATGTGCCTTTGTTTAAACTGTGCGAGCAAAACGTTTTTTTGATCGGGAGCTTTTATCTGAAACTGGGGCTTCTCTGATTTGCATTAAATTACTTCTTGTGCTTCAACATCGCATAACCTTTTATTAAAGAAAGCTGCAGCTGCCTTCTCACCGTTTAAAGTGGTCAGTCATCCACATTTAGACACTTAACACTCATTCTGTTCTTAAGTGGGCACACTTTGGCCCGTGGTGGTCCACTTCCCTTCAGTTCTCATAATCCACAATCATGCAGTTGTTTTACTGTTCCATGCTGCTTTTCCTTCTCGGGACGCTGCTTTGATCTCCGTGGTGCTCTTAGGGTTTAATTGGCCCTTTATTTGTTGAAGCAATGGACCCTGATAGTGCAGAAGACAAGGAAGGCTCAGCTGAATAAAAACAGTTGGCTACTATTAGGACTGGTCCAAGTGTTCCCCATGGGTTTACTGAGCTGAGCCCCAGACAGCAGCTAAACAGCCTGCTGCTCAGCGCAGCCGCTCAAAATTTAATTACAGTCTGTACCCAGTCTGATTACCTACTAGTAAAGAGCCCCATTTAATATCTTTAAATGTTTGATGAAGTAGTGGTTCATACATATAAATGATGTTTATTCAGTTTATCTGAATTTTTTTTCTGTAGAGTTTATTTATTTAAAACAATGTAGCACCTGTAAGTTAATATTGTTAAATAGATTAAACATTTTACATTTCAGTAACTTTTAGCGTGTTCTTCATCTCTGACCTAATTATCATATAAACACTGGCATAGGCACCACCAGCAGCCCATATTCTCTGGTTCCCTTTCATGGAAACTTCGAACAGCATCCTCTAGGGGTCGCTATGGGGAACGCCTCGTTGTGACCCATGTCTGAAGCATACATTGAAAAAACACCAACTCGTTGGCCGGCGACAGGCATGACGTCACTACCGGTGCGACTACAGTATAAATAGACGCCGGGAGCACACATCGTTCTCTTCTTCGTTTTCATTGACTGTTTTGTTTGAAGCATGCATTTCTGTGGTAAGAGCGATCTATTCATCTCATTATGGCGAGCACTAGCAAAGCGTTTAAGGATGTGTGCATCAGTGTTGACTTTGTTTGACATCTGATGACATACACGATCTATGCGTTATTTGTTTGGGCGAAGAGCACGCACGCGATGCCTCCGAGGGGGCAATCGGTGTGCTCTGCGAGCATTTTTTCCAAGGGAAAAGCTCTGCTCTCATTTGTCTCTTTTTTGAGAAACAGGGGCAGCCATCTGCTTCCCGCTGCTGAGGCACGGAAGGGAATGAGCTCGTAAGGATCGCAGGTGGATCTGTCCGATGAGTTTGAAGGGGGGTTTCCCTTTCACAATCGTCGGCTGTGCACGAGAGTGAGCCGCTGGAGGATGACGTTATTTCATTAACATTGTCTGATTCAGGGGCCAGTGCTCTGCTGGGATCAGCCCAGCAAAAAGCAGTAAATGTCTGAGGAGGGCAAAGAAGCTGAGGCTGAGCCTTCCCAATCCTCCTGCCCTGCGTATGATGAGCTTTTGGAAATTATGGATCATGCCACGGCGAGGCTTTACTTGCCGTGGAGCGGGTGAAGAAAGAGACGTCGCGAGTATCTCGATGAACGTTATGTTTTCTGGCCATAACCCTCCAGCTCAGGTGAGCCTTCCTTTCTTCCTGATTTCCATATAAAGATTGGGAAGGAATGGAAGAGGCCGTTTTTTCCTCACGCATCCATCGATTCCAGCATACGAGTTATGCCAACATTGAGGCGATGCGCGAAAGCGGTTATGAGAAGATGCCCCTATAGAGAGACGCTGGCCAGCTATCGGTTGTGGACAGGTGTCTTTTATACTGATAACGAGTTCAAACAGATGCCATTAATACAGGTAACGAGTGGAGGACAGAGGAGTCTCTTAAAGAAGAAGTTACAGGTCTGTGAGAGCCAGAAATCTTGCTTGTTTGTAGGTGACCAAATACTTATTTTACTGAGGAATTTACCAATTAATTCTTTAAAAATCCTACAAAGTGATTTTCTCGATTTCTTTTCTCATTTTGTCTGTCATAGTTGAGGTATACTATGATGAAAATTACAGGCCTCTCTCATCTTTTTAAGTGGGAGAACTTGCACAATTGGTGGCTGACTAAATACTTTTTTGCCCCACTGTATATGTGTGTGTATCTAATGAGCTGGTAGTTGTGTGTATAACCCTTCTGCTAGTTTCTTTGCAGTGTTTCCTGGGACCTGTGTGTTCTGTCCCTTTTCTAGGATAAGTCCTCGATGAGGCCCCCTCTGAAAGCCGGGTTGCAGTGTTTATTTCACTCGTTGATGTATGTCCAGATGGTAAGAAAAGCCGGGTTTCGGCTCCATACTTCCTGGATCATGCGGCCATAACACAGGCTTCTGCGGGAGCCTTCGTGATCATCGGGCCCCCGGCGCGTCACTGCAAAAATTTCCTGGACGTCTGGGATGGGGTTACGCTTTCATGCTACCCTGATTGGTCTACCGTATCTGGGTCGCCCTGAGGGGCTTCCCGATCACCAGGATATCCCCTCTTGCTGAGGCATCGAGCGGGAGGTATAGGTGGCATTACAAGAACCTTCCTGAGTAAATGCTGTCTCGGGCAGTGCTCCCCTTACCTTTGAGGGTTTTATTTGAGCTTGCCTCTCCCGTTTGGCCCAGTACTTCCGGGTATCTGTAAACAGAT
>NW_015505835.1:567800-612521 GCF_001515645.1 Sinocyclocheilus grahami
TTCAAGTGTGTGCACGTTATGCTTTGCCCACTTTTCTAAAATCCTGTATGGTAAGGGTTACGCATTTTGGATCTCGTTCACTTTCTCTGAGTTGGTTAGACCCTGGTACCTTGGGCTCCACTCAACTAGTGTATATCTGGCGACACACTCTGGAAGCATCGCTCCCCTCAACATTGAGGGTTATTGTGAGTGTGGTGTTTTCTTTCGAGCGTTAATCCTCTCTGAGGAGTTGGATTCCTCGCTCCATGGGCTGTCCTCGTGGTAGTATTGAGCAGTGCTCCCCTTTATCAAAGGGTTACCTATAACTGCTAGCTGTTCCAACATTGGAACATGCTCTAGGTTGAGTTCCCTCTCGATTGAGAGCTGGATGTTTGCTCCCTCAGCTACAGATTTACTGCTAGCCACTCCAGCATTATAGCCATAGACATAGCGTTTTTGGGGATGCGCTATTTCTATCTATGGGCTGCTCTTTCAGGGTGCCACGAGAACCCCTAGAACGGTATTTCAAGTGTGTGCACGTTATGCTTTGCCCACTTTCTCAAATCCACACAAGTGGTAAGTGTGCACGTTATGCTTTGCCCACTTTTCTGAAATCCTGTATGGTAAGGGTTACACGCTATTAGCCTCATGCACTCCCCTCAGCATGGCAGCGTGGGTATACCATTCCCCATAGCGACCTCTAGTGGATGCAGTTCGAAGTTCCCATGAAAGGAAACATCTCAGGTTACTTATGTAACCATGGTTCCCTGAGTAGGGAACGAGACACTGCGTCCTCTAGGTTTCTTGCCATGCTGCGGATGCAAGCTTCAGACGAAGAAGTGAATGATGTGTGCTCCCGGCGCCTATTTATACTGTAGTTGCACCGGTAGTGACGTCATGCCTGTTGGCGGCCAACGAGTTGGTGTTTTTTCAATGTATGCTTCAGACACGGGTCACGACGAGGCGTTCCCCATAGCGACCCCTAGAGGACGCAGTGTCTCGTTCCCTACTCAGGGAACCATAGTTACATAAGTAACCTGAGACGTTTTTTTAATAAAACCTAGATAATAAAAACTAAATAATATGGACGAAATTTATAGTGTATAGATTTATGAAACAGATCATGTCACTAGCAAATAAAATAATAAATACAATTTTAAATTAACTCCCAAAACGAATTGTATTCAATTAACTTCAAATCTAAAATGCACTGGAAATGTAAATTCTTTCCACTTCATGGATTTAATCTTAAATTTATTAATATACATAAGTAACCTGAGATGTTTTGTTTAATATGATTCATACAAACTTTAGTTCCAACTATTTAAGTTCTGTTATACAAATACTTGATTGTCTGATCTTTTTTAAACTTTTAGTTTCAAATTATGTCCCATAAAAAGCCATTTAAAACTGAAATGTATTGTGAAGAGAGGCTGATGTGATTTAAAATGTTTTCTCCCTTATTCATCTGCTCCTTATTTGCTCTTCTAAATAAAGAAAGAATTAATTAATTAATTTACAAGTTAATTCAATTAAGTTATTTATAGTGCTGTCAAACGATTAATCGCGATTAATCACATCCAAAATACAAGTTTTTGTTCACATAATATATGTGTGTACTGTGTATATTTATTATGTATATATAAATACAAACACATGCATGTATATATTTAAGAAAAATATGTAATGTTTATATATTAAATATATTAATACATAATATAAATTATATGAATATAAAAATATACATGTAAATACATGTACATATTTTCAATATATATACTGTATATATTGTGTCTTTATATATACATAAATATACACAGTACACACACATATAATGAGTAAACAAAAACTTTTATTTTGGATGTGATTAATCGCGATTAATTGTTTGACAGCACTAGTTATTTATAATTAATAAACCATAATATAATTTATTTGTTTTATTTTTTAAGTTGTTTATTTAGGCTTGTATTTTTATTTAAAAATATAAATAAATAAATAAATAAATATAATTGAGTTGACAATTTTAAAAACACCAACTTTTCAGTTATCCTCATTTGTTATGTGCATATGCGATCCAAAATAATTGAGACCACACTAACGTTTTTGAAATTCACCAATTCAAACCTTGAAATAAAGAAAACCTTTTTTTATGAAGAATTATAATTCTGCTGCATTTTAAAGTCACTAATCAAAATGCAACTGATTGATGTGATCAGAGTCACATTATCTTTCACACCAACTTTTGCTCTGTTAAATTAATATTCAAATTCTATTAAATTAGAGGGGGGAAAGGTCAAATGGGACCTTTTTCGATAGTGATCTCAGACCTTTGGACCCCACTATTATAGTTATATGGTTTATGATGAAAGCTTGGTTATCTATCTCAAATATTTTGATTTCACCATAGAAAGTGTTGTGTGTTTGAGTCAAACACTCATCCACAAGTGCTTTAATAGATATCCAAACCCATGATGGGATGTAAAGTTAGCAGCTTCATGTTGGATGAGCAAATGTCCCTTGTTCAATCTAATAATACATTTCCACTTTTGTCGATATGCATCAACCATTTTGAACCTCAGCGTGGATGTAGGACGAAACGCCCACGTTATTAACAAAATGAGCTCTCTCCTCCTCTTTCTCAGAAGTGCATGAGTTTGGCATGTGCTAAACTATAAACTAGGTCAAATACTGAAGTTGTTAGAACGAGAATGTTGTTAGAAAGCAGCCGTACGCGCATGCCCGTTTCCCAAGTGTGCTTTGTTTTAAGGAAACCAAAGGAGGACGGGATCAGAGTGCATGTAAAACTTATGGAGAACTCTTTAAACATTAAAAGTAGGACCAGAGAAACGGTGCGTTTGAATGTCCAGGCAGAAATATGGCTGGATGGAAGTTTTCATCCCTAAGCTATATTCTGTGGAAATGGC
This sequence comes from Sinocyclocheilus grahami, assembly GCF_001515645.1. Classification (NCBI taxonomy): domain Eukaryota; kingdom Metazoa; phylum Chordata; class Actinopteri; order Cypriniformes; family Cyprinidae; genus Sinocyclocheilus; species Sinocyclocheilus grahami. Next base: position 570,704 of record NW_015505835.1, read on the forward strand.
TAACCCTTCAAAGAGACAAACCTGACTGGGCTCAGGGCAAAGAAATTGCAACTTGGAGCATTTCGTAAGTCTATTTGGTATTAATGAAGCAGAGAGATGAGGACACTTAAGGCAATATTTCATCCAGTGATGAAAATACTGTGGTTTATTCATCATGTTGTTTCAAGCCTACGACTTTCTTTCTTCATGGAATACAAAAAGAGAACTTTAAGACTGTGCTGTTTTCCCCCCATTATTTTGTTAATATTATTTATTTATTTTTGCATTTTAATGAACTATTTCACAAGCACATAACTAATAATAATAATAATAAAAATAATAATGATAATTTAATTAATGAACTAATTAATACATTCAATAATTTGAATAGTTAAATATACTTTTTAAATAAACTTTTATATGTTTGTTTGTTTGTTTATCTGCCACAGAATAAAAATAAGGTAATTGCAACTTTTCATCTCAAAATGCAATTTTTTTTTTTTTTCAAATCCGGATGTGAGCTATAAAACTCAGAATTATGAGGAAAACCAAGTCAGAATTCTGAGATACATAGTTGCAATGACATGTATTATTATTATTATTATTATTATTATTATTATTATTATTATTATTATTATTATTATTTGGTGGAAACAGGCTTCCATATTTCATATGAAGATGTGACTTAAAGTAAAGCATCCTGTCTTCCTCAAGTCTTCATTTAACTTCCCATCTATAGCTAAATTTTAAACTGTAATTTCCAATCTTAAATATAACTGTCCAGGATTCGAAATTGTTTTCCCATGCAGTTACAATGAACGGGGTACAAATACTTTGTATTAGAAATGGACCAAAATTAAGTTAATTTTATTTTATGAAATATTTAGCGTTATTTTCATTTGACTTGAAAGACACAAATACTGAAGTTTGACTCATTAATATGAATTGGCACTTTTTTAGTTCAATATCCTTATGGTGTTGCAGGTAATGATACATTTTTCATCAAAAATGACAGCAAAATTGCATTGTTGTTTGTCTTGCTGACAGTTTTATATTTCTTAGTTAATTGCAAAGACTAATTTGGACAGTTGACCAGCTGTAAACCACAAAATTTACAAATCAGTCGCAGAATGGCTCAGTAGAAATGTTTGCAGGTAATACCTGTTTATGACTCTGAATGAAGTTAATTAATGTGGCTGTCTGGCGAATGGCAAGGGACCATATTGCAAGCTGGCTTTCCACACTCTCGCCAGGTAACAGTGGAAAGCAGAAACGCTCGATCCTCCTCAAACACAAGCCAAAGTCAACTGCGTCTCCATCCAAATGTCCATATCCCCCTGACCAGTCAGTCATTCCAGCGGAAGAGCAGCATTAGGGACTCGAGCTAATGGATGTGACATGTGCATTACAGAAACTCTACTTAACTTCAGACAGTGTAAAGACATGGTTTTCAGAAGACAGGTTGCAAATCATGGGGGGTTTGGGGGATGTTCTCTTAATTAAGGCTTGCAACTCCCCAGAGGACAAAACAAAACAAAATGCAGATATTTTACATATATATATGTATATATAAAGAGATTCTCAAACCAGCTAAAGAGGATATGCAACCAATAGTCAATAGTTTCATCTCAACTGAAAAAAAGGTGCAACTCTCACTCTAGAATAGAAAAAAATAGAACTTTAGTTTAAAACTTGTTTTTTTTTTCTAGAGTGAGAGTTGCACCTTTTTTTCAGTTGAGATGAAACTATTGACTATTGGTTGCATATCCTCTTTAGCTGGTTTGAGAATCTCTTTATATATACATATATATATGTAAAATATCTGCATTTTGTTTTGTTTTGTCCTCTGGGGAGTTGCAAGCCTTAATTAAGAGAACATCCCCCAAACCCCCCATGATTTGCAACCTGTCTTCTGAAAACCATGTCTTTACACTGTCTGAAGTTAAGTAGAGTTTCTGTAATGCACATGTCACATCCATTAGCTCGAGTCCCTAATGCTGCTCTTCCGCTGGAATGACTGACTGGTCAGGGGGATATGGACATTTGGATGGAGACGACTACTACTACTAATACTACTCTATGGTGGAAACAGGCTTCCATATTTCATATGAAGATGTGACTTAAAGTAAAGCATCCTGTCTTCCTCAAGTCTTCATTTAACTTCCCATCTATAGCTAAATTTTAAACTGTAATTTCCAATCTTAAATATAACTGTCCAGGATTCGAAATTGTTTTCCCATGCAGTTACAATGAACGGGGTACAAATACTTTGTATTAGAAATGGACCAAAATTAAGTTAATTTTATTTTATGAAATATTTAGCGTTATTTTCATTTGACTTGAAAGACACAAATACTGAAGTTTGACTCATTAATATGAATTGGCACTTTTTTAGTTCAATATCCTTATGGTGTTGCAGGTAATGATACATTTTTCATCAAAAATGACAGCAAAATTGCATTGTTGTTTGTCTTGCTGACAGTTTTATATTTCTTAGTTAATTGCAAAGACTAATTTGGACAGTTGACCAGCTGTAAACCACAAAATTTACAAATCAGTCGCAGAATGGCTCAGTAGAAATGTTTGCAGGTAATACCTGTTTATGACTCTGAATGAAGTTAATTAATGTGGCTGTCTGGCGAATGGCAAGGGACCATATTGCAAGCTGGCTTTCCACACTCTCGCCAGGTAACAGTGGAAAGCAGAAACGCTCGATCCTCCTCAAACACAAGCCAAAGTCAACTGCGTCTCCATCCAAATGTCCATATCCCCCTGACCAGTCAGTCATTCCAGCGGAAGAGCAGCATTAGGGACTCGAGCTAATGGATGTGACATGTGCATTACAGAAACTCTACTTAACTTCAGACAGTGTAAAGACATGGTTTTCAGAAGACAGGTTGCAAATCATGGGGGGTTTGGGGGATGTTCTCTTAATTAAGGCTTGCAACTCCCCAGAGGACAAAACAAAACAAAATGCAGATATTTTACATATATATATGTATATATAAAGAGATTCTCAAACCAGCTAAAGAGGATATGCAACCAATAGTCAATAGTTTCATCTCAACTGAAAAAAAGGTGCAACTCTCACTCTAGAATAGAAAAAAATAGAACTTTAGTTTAAAACTTGTTTTTTTTTTCTAGAGTGAGAGTTGCACCTTTTCTTCAATTGACATATATTTATTCAAAAATACATAAAAAATGCAATTCATACTGTACATACAATTACCAAAACCTCTTCTATGAATAACATGTTTTTAGTTTCTTAATTAAAATTCATTTTGATATTTCCTTGGGCAACATAGTGTACGAAATCTCAGTGTTACAATCGTTATTATAATGAAGAATACACTCATTAAAAGAAAAGAATACCAAAGTAGTTTGGCATAATCTTTTATTATTATATCTTACAAAAAAATAAAATAAATAAATACAGTAACTGTTTCTCTACTTATTAATATTAATATAAAAAAGTGATGTTTCACGGCCAAACAAAAAGCATCTCTCATGGCTCCTCATGGCCATATGTTAAGGTCAATAAATCTCTTAAAATATTAGATCATTTGACATTTGTATTGTTTTTTTTAGATAATGGTCAAGATGTGTACACTTATGCATTCAATGTCTAAATAAAATGTAATTTTTAATGTAAAAATGTATACTTTTATATGTTATTTTATTTTAGTCAGAACACTTAACTTTGGTATTGACTGGAGCATTGACAAAAAATAAAAAATAAAAATGTCATTATTCATTACTTTATTTTAGATTTTCCCATCACAAATATATCACTAAAACCTTAACTGTTTTGTTTAAAACATCTTAGAAATTGACAACTTGCAAATAAATGGTCATAACTGACAGAAATCCTCTTAAATGCCCAACTCCATTGAATAAATTACACACTGCAATTGACCAAGTGCTCTTCAGTCAATGGTTACCAGCCCAGGACAGAGCAATATACTGTTGATTGTTCTGAATTTGATGATGCATTTAGAGTGGATGTAATGATGATGGATTCAAAGATTACATACAGTCTTTATTGCAGAATGCACTAAAAGAGCATTTGCCTTCTCCTATTTGGTCGCAATTTAAAGTCTCTTGAACTTGCCCTCCCTATTCTCTGGATGGCTGACTTCTCTTCAGCTTTAAACATGACGGCCTGAGACCGATCTCCGAACGAATGACAGCACAGCTGTTCTGATCTCCGCCACACTACACTACTAGAGGTTATGACTGTTATTTCCCCAATCCCCGTATAGACGCAGTGTATTCTTGCATTTAACGCCCTCAGCTGAGTTTGAGTTAATGATTCAATATACGTTTTTTAACTCTACTTTCTTCCCACGTATCAGTGGTGCATCTCAGCAGCTCATCCTGTGATATCGAGGCCTATTTTCTACTGGACATTAGCTGCTTGAATGTAACTGCAGTCCTATAATTTGGCCTGCTGTAGGAAAGTGACCATTTAGGACCGAAAAAACGTACTATATAGGATCCAGAAAATAGCCATCCAAATGCACCAATTTCACTCAAGCTGAAACGTCCTTATTTCAACACTCAATAGTTCTCGAGTTTTCACAAACCAAATTCATGTGAATTATGAACTGCAGTATAAAACCAGTGTATGCAATGTCCTAAGCAGACATGAAGTGTTTTCACCCCAAAACTAACTACAAATAGCAAGACTATCTTTTCTCTCATTGGTCCAAAATCCCAATCCATGATACAGTCCAACATTATGGAAGTTCTGGAAGTAAAATCTTTATAAACCGTTAAAGCAGAACTACTGTAAGCGCCAAGGTTGTTAATCAATGGTATATGCTTTTGTTGAAGTCATCTGTTCACAGGCCCGGACTGGCCATCGGGAGCACTGGGAGAATTCCCGGTGGCCTGGTGGCTGATTTGGCTCGCTGCCCTGTTTTATTTTAATTTTATTTTAATTTTAGTTATTATTATTATTAATATTTTATATTTACGCCTTCTCAATGTACCAAAATGATCATTTCCGATTTTTTCATTTGATAATAAATCTATAATAAATCATAAATCGTTTTAGTCTTGACTGTCAGCGCTGCGCTACACGAATCGGCTCACATCTGTTATGTGCTTCAGTCAAACGGTTCCGAACAGAACCGATGTGCAGGTCAGTTTCATTAGTAAATACGCTAGATAGTTTCGTCTTTATTAACCTAGTTGAGTATTAAACTGCTAGTATCTGTTAGGCTATCAGTAGCACCCCATTATTATCATCATTCAGAATACTTTGCTAAAGGACATCAATATCGATTGTAAAGTTACATTAAACAATTTAGCAGAGACAGATATTCACATGGATTTATTGTACAGGGAGAGCAGGAGCTAGAGACAGCAACACAAAACTAATATGAGTAACAGCCTAATAATTCAATAGTGTATTAGACTTTTTCAACAAATATATTGTACTAATTTTGACATTTAGGCACTTTAGAAATTGTGTTTTAATATATATTATATATATATAATCCCTTCAGTGCCCTCAGGAGATCGGTCGCTTTCTTGAACAGCAAATCAGCATATTAGAATGATTTCAGAAGGATCATGTGACACTGAAGACTGGAGTAATGATGCTGAAAATTTAGCTTTGATCACAGAAATGAATTATATTTTAAATATATATTCCAGTCGAAAGCAGTTATTTTAAATAGTAAAAATATTTCACAATATTACTGCTCTTGCTGTACTTTGGATCAAATAAATGCAGGCTTGGTGAGCAGAAGAGGCTTCTTTGAAAACATAAAAAATCTTACTATTCAAAAATATTTGCCTGGTAGTGTATATTTGTATGTAATATAGGTTTATTAAATCTAGGGTATACTTTGGATCAAATAAATGCAGGCTTGGGGAGCAGAAGAGGCTTCTTTGAAAACATAAAAAATCTTACTATTCAAAAATATTTGCCTGGTAGTGTATATTTGTATGTAATATAGGTTTATTAAATCTAGGGTATTTAAGTCATTTTAAGATAAATAACATTCTGTGCTAACAACACATTGAAATGGGGTGGTTGTTTTCAACAAGGTGGACACAGTTCTGTTTATAACAGTAGAGCTGCTGGTGAAGAAGTGTCAGGTACAAGAAAAAAGGGAGAGACGTAAAATTAAGAAAAGGAAAAGGCAAGTGAAGGTGCAGTTCAAGAGAGAAACCTTTAATTATTTTCTACTGCCCTAAGGATTTAGACATTTTTATGTGATGGCCATACAAATAATAGGGTTGTCGGTGGTTTCAGAATTTGTCGTGTATAGGATGGCCTGGATGAGTGTGCAATTTTCCACTACGGTGTCAAGCTGTTGTACCCCAAAAGGTACAATTTCGGCCCCCTTTTTTTCTGTGTGGCCTGGATGAGTGTGAGATTTCCCAGCCTGAAATTACGTCCTAGTCCGGCCCTGTCTGTTCACAATATTTAAACTTATTTTTAAAATAATCTTGTTTTACAGCAGAATTCAGAAAAACCACACACACACACACACACACACACAAATATATATATATATAAAAATAAAACAAGGTAACTGCGACTTCTTATCTCATAATTCTGACTTTTTTTTCTCGCAGTTGCAAGTTTACATCTCGCAATTCTAACTTTTTTTTTGCAATTCTGACCCTTTTTCTCACAATTGCGAGTTAAAAAGTCAGAATTTTGGGTTATAAATATATAAACTAGCAATTCTGAAATTTTTTTCTCACAAATCTGACTCTTTTTCCTGAAATTCTGACTACTCTCAGAATTGTGAGATATAAACTCAATTGCAAGTTATAAAAGCCGATTCTGAGGAAAATAAGACTTACTATTTACTTACAATTGCGAGTTTATATATCACAATTCTGACTTTATAACTTGCAATTGAGATGTAAACTTGCAATTGCGAGAAAAAAAGTCAGCGATAAAAAGTTTATTCAAACACATTTTTTTTTTTTGTTGTTGATAAAGCGGACAGGCACTAATGCACACTATACTGTATATTTAACATAAAAAATGCCGTAATAGCCTCTGATTGTGTCACACGATATGTTTGCTTTTAGTATAGACAGACATATTACATTCTACATCATTTCCTGTCGTTTCTCTACCCTCCTATCAATTAAACCCTAAAAACATCTAATAAAAAAGGAATGTGAACCCAATAAATGTAAAAAAAAAAAAATTACAACTGAAAGTCAAGCTGGTTCATTGTATAGTGAAATAGAATACATTTTATATTAAACACATGTGTATATGGAGCAATGCAGCGTCCCACCTGTGATCTATTGCAAGCTCTTCAATGGAAACGATTGTATGTCTTTCTGGTGTTTGCAGTGCGAGACAAAAGTTTAATAATCTGGAAGGGAAGGATTATTAGAGGAATGTTTTTAATTTGACATGAAAAAAGACAGAACACGCTTACATTGATGCTGCTCTTTCCTGGAGATATTTACTGGAGAACTGCAGCTGTGTTTCATATTCATGAATGCTATATACACTGTATTATGCCATATTTGGCATGCTTGCATTACTTGGGATTTCTTGTCATGCAAATAAATAAATAAACCATTGATTTTTAATCATATAAAAATAATAGACTTTAATAACAATAATAATGACTTATGCATAAAATATTAGCATATATTTCTTGGTTGAGAGTATACTTTGAATTAAAGCATTATATATATATAGTCTCAGAAACATTTTATCTTTAAATGATCTCGTTTTAAGAACATTTTAAATTTTTAACAAAAATCTTTTTAAAACATATTTCAAATTTGAAATTTGACAGATTACTGATTGAAAAATGACTTCTTACAGCACTCTTATGAACCCTTCCTACACTGAGGCCTTTGGGCTGCGAGTCATGCATTTCACTGGAACATGTTGTTGTATGGACCAGGTCGGAGTGTGAAAGGTCAACCCGAGGAGGAAACCGACTCTGTTTTGTGGCATTTAGGGTAAAGTAAGTAAGTCGGGGAAAGAGAGAGAAAAATTGAGAGGCTGCAGACCAGTTTTTCAGCAGGTTGACAGGCCTCATTGCTTGACTAACAGGGCTGTTTTGACAGCTGTCAGATGGTCCGTATTACCATTACACTGCTGCGCCCCTGGGACTCTCCATCGCAGGCCACAACAGCTCTGGAGAGGCTGCAGAAAAATAAAGAAAACTGGCACGCTTGAGAAGCCAAAATACTACCCCCAGCTTCCTCCATTCACTACATTAGAGCGCCGGGGTTCGCGGGCATCTGCTGTGTGTTATTTGGCTTAACACGGGCTGCTGTCGATGGGGGAGGGAGTGTGCGGCTCCAATAGTAAAGCAATGGTGAAACATGGGGGGGAAGTCGGTTTGTCCTACAGTATATACAGTAAGTGCTGATTTGACATTCAACACTGGAACTTACCTGACATATTTCAGCTAGCTAAATAGATCAATCATAATTTTGTATGACAGATCTCTTGATTGTTTTGAAGTTAATGGATTTCAGGATGCATTGCTACATGTATTCACTGAGCCTATCGAGTTTCATTATAATTACAGGTTTGCTTCGGTCGATGTCGATGTCGGTGGTATTAAACTTGTAGGTTTGGCGAGATTGAATCTCACCTCAAACTTCCCTGTGGAGTTTGCTAGAATTGTCATCACAGTCTGGGATCTTCATTAGAGTTTCCCACTGAAAGAGAGAAAAACGAATGAAACCTTTTTGACAGTCATGTTCTAGAAGCAGAGAAAACTGTGTATGACATTGGATAACTTCCCCAAACATTTAGTCATAATCTGGGGTGACTTTGTAATTGTCATCATTACAAACTGATGCTGAAAAGATGAATAGCAGATATCCGTTGTCAAAATTAAGACTTTTCAGATCGGACTGTTGTTACTAGCTTTAATAGTAAAGTATAAAATAAAGTTGGTCAAGACTAATTGTAGAATGTGGTTCCCTGTCTTGTGTGAATGTAATCGTGTTTAGTAAAAAAAAAAAAACTTACAACATTCCATGCTACTTTGTGAATGTTTTGGATTGTTGATTATTGGAATAAAATTAAGTCTAACAACTTAAACAAATAATTAATGAATAAATAAATAGTCATAATTAGAGATAAAGTCACAATTGCAAGATACAAACCTGCACTTATGAGATAAGATATAGGCAAATTGTGAGATATAAAATCATAATTACGAGAAAGAAAATTTAATTTGTGTGGTTTCACATTGTGAGATAGTAAGCCACAGTTCTGAGAAAGTTGCAGTTATTTTAAAAATATAAAATATTTAAAAATAAAATATTTGCAAAAAATAAAAACAAAATATTTTAAAAAGTTGCAATTGTGAGAAAGTCACGTTAAAAGATAGAACATCTTATAGATATAAAAAACAAAGTCACAAATGTGAAATTTAAAGTCACATTACAAGATATACAGTATATATATAACGTGTACAATGTGAGAAATAACATTACAATTTTGAGAAACAAAGTCAGAATTGTGAAATATAAAGTCACTGATGGTAGATATAAATAAAGATATATAGAAATAAATTCAACTGCCACATTTAATAATTCATAATTGTGAAATATATATCACTAGTACATATAAAGTCACAATTACCTTTTAATTTTTTACTAAAGAGCTATAAATGGCATTTCATACTGAACAACTCTGCCAAGTTTGGAAGATGTCGCTTGAAAACGACATACATTTTTAGCAAAAGTAGGAGATTTGGGGGATTTTTGAGGGTTCAATTCAGGACCGATAAATTAGAAAGAAAAAGAAAAACCTATCAAGTCAGAAAATCCTGAAGTACTGGGTTGAGTTTATTGGTAGTTTGAAAGCTCTAGGAAGAGCCAGAAGTTTTGGTCAAGGGTAAGGGCTCCTGAAAAACCCTGACCCAAAATAAATAAGAGTGTGTTGGCTTTGTCAAGCCATCATAATGAGAAGCGGTTCTTTCTTTACATTGTAAAGTGGGTAAATCATGGTGGCTCGGAGGTTCAAATGAAAGCGCCGGGCACTTTGACAATACAGAGCAGAGTTACTGGAGCTCATAAGCAAACATTCAAAGCCCGTTTAGATAATTGGCTTTGTGAGATTACAGACACACACACACACATGGATGGATTAAGTGTGTGCAGGAATGAAGGCCACTGCATGGCAAAAATTGTTCCATCAAAGTCAGCCCTTTCCTGTGTGATCAGTGGGGCATCAGAGTTGATCTCTCTTAATAGTTAAAGTCATTGTTCCGGAACTTCCTGTGCTGGCGCACAGCTCATTAATGTCCACTCTCACATACTGCCGCGGAGGGCAGACAGAAGGGCCGCTCTGAAGAATATATGTTTTATTTCAATGTGCATGCTTTTTTGTAGGGAAGTCAATGGATTAAAGATTGCAGTCTATTAAAATACATGACATAGCAATTAGTTAACCGAAATAATTGCATATATAACATTTATTTTTGTTAAAATTTGAAATAATGGAATAATTAATAATAGAAATTGAATGAAAATGAAAAATGATTTTTTTAATTAAAAAAAAAAAACTATATATATATATATATATATAACCATTACATAACCAATGAGGTACTCAAATGAAAAACAAAACCCAGGTGCTCTTGAATAAAACCCTAATTTGCTATTCAAACTGGTTTCTAAAAACCCAAAGCAGGATGGCAACATCAAAAACTGCCATTTATAAAGCTGTTCTGAACAGAAGGGCTTTTCAGACCTTAAAACAACCTCATGATTCTGTTCGCAACCTATGAAAGTAATACAAGTTTAATACTTTTATTACCTACAGGGCATTCAATGTTTTTGAAGTTGTAAATAAAAGATTATCAGAGTACATTTTACAAGAACATTCTATATCTGTCTTACTTCCAAATGTCATGTTTAATTCAAAGTGTTACTTTCTAGTTATCTGTAATTATTTGTGAAATTTAGCCATTTCTGAGTAAAAAGTGTTTCTTCACCATGTGTTTTTCAGTGCTTCTGCCCTGATTTAGTGTTCAAAGAAATGGCCGTTAGAAATGGCTAACCCAATGTCATGAGAAAACGTAAGTGGCAATTTTGTATGAAATCGCCTGATGTAAAACATACCATTTTTTGGGGGAAAAAACAAACAAACAAACAAACAAAAACAAGCATGAAGGTCCACCCCCAACCTCACCACTGAACATAACCAGCAATGGGGCGTAAACAACTATGAGATTGTACGTATTCATACAAATTAGCCACCAATTCACCAAAATGTCAACTAGTCAACTAGAGTGTGTTGAAATTATTTTCTTTTTAAATGGCATTTGATCATTCTTCCTCTCTAGACATCAGAGGTGTTCGGGTAATGGTCTTATTTCAGTTAGATTGATTACATGAAAACGCACTATGGCCAGTTATGGCAATAAATCCATCTTCCAACTAATACCGCAGCAGGGCATTGCATTATTTGTTCAGTGCTCATTTTTGCGAAAGTGGGCAAGTCATAATAGGTACATTCCCAATGAGAAAAATGTTCCAAAATGCAGATAGCACGCTAATACTGCGATATTTTCTTCTAGCCAGGTTCTGTTACTTGTATCCTCATTGGAAAACTAAATCATTCCCAGCTTGCATTGCATCAAGCCCAGTGAAAAAATAAATCATCTGAGATGGTGGATGAAATAAGAGGTATTGACTAGAAGTATTACCCAAAATGTCTGCACCAGGCTATGTATTTTTAGCTTAACAAGATGCTAACACCAAACTCTTTGCGCTTTACGCAAGATGCTCTTTTATAATGATGATGCATATGTAGAGCATTCAGTCACAGGTGCTCAGAAGAGCCTAAGTGCACTTCAAAAAAGCTGAAAGTATGTGGATTACCATTAGTGAAAGTGAGTTACAACTAGTCAAATAAGTACTGGTCATGTTGCAGGGATATGATGTTGATATCTTTGGACTTTATGTCTCGCTCAGCTTGAAATAGTATATTTGCATGACGTATGCCACTTAGAAACCACTCCAGGAACATTTTGGAACCGGGTCACCTCGCCTACAATAAATTCTCACCTTTTTCGTCTCTTTCTTCCACAGCAATCCTTATTAATTTTCCAAATTGCTCTGGATGAGGCCCTGGGTGAGGAAATGTGACTTTTTGACCAACCGTGTAGCCATGGATGAAAAATGTGCAGTTCAAAATGCCTAAAGGGTATCAACAGGTCCACCGAACATGTTCAACTCTCTGTACTTAATTTATTTTTTTATGTTATTATTGCTTTATAAGTGCTGGCACTATAAAAACCCAAGCTGATTTCTGGCCCGGGGAACTTTTACTTCAAGCGTGTCACCTAAATCATTGGAGGTTTGGTTGAAAAACAGGATACCCCGTAAAAAGAAGGAGAGGGAAAAAAACACTATAAAATCCCTCTAGCTACAGCATACCCCAGAGAGGCAGAATCAAAACTTCAGTGAAAAGATGTGTTGTATCACGTTTAAAATTGCTGAAAGTTACAACGCACCAGTAGAAAAATATTGTTCATACATTACATTCTCTAGAGATTTCTATACTTGCTTTTGGCTCCTAGTAGTCACGCAATGTGACCTTGATGTGATTTGTTTGTACATTTAGATTTACATTTAGTACTGGTACTATACATTGCTAAAGCAGACATCACTGGTTTTATTAAATTTAGAGAATGTATCTCATATATTTGAATACAACTCAATGAATCAGGTTTTACCATTAAAAACACGTTTTTACAAGTAAGATCAGGTTTTGCATTACATTCATTAACTGTGATCAAAGGGGACATCATAAACTATGGTAGTATGGCAAGGAGGAAGTCTCAGTAGGCAAGCCATGAAATTACTAGACCTGACTGAGGAGCTGTGGAGGCAAGGTTTTATTTTCTTCATGTGATGGGGCATGAAACAGAAGTACCTGGAAGTTGTCATAATGAGGTCCACAAATGAGAAGTGACATCAAGCATTTTAACTCACCTCGAAACACTGACTTGTTGAACTTTGACTAAAATAAGATGGGGAGGGGAAATATTGGAAGCTCAGGAACTTGTGGTAATGAAATATCAATTTAAACTATGTCTAAGAGACATACAAAGGTCCCTCGTGAGATTATGGATGCATGACAGACAGGAGGAATGAAGATATAAGGTTGAGCGTCCTCCGTTCAGCAGTTGCAAAAGAATCTGAGTGATTGTATGACTCTTGTGAGTGACTTAATGGTGTAAAAAGAGAAGTCTAGGGCTCCAAGGCCTAAACCCTGTGGTACCCCAAGAGTAAGGAGCACATTTAAGCTGACATGGGAAAGATCTATGTTGTGTTTAATAAAAATGATATGATGACTATAATTTCTGCCTATTTTCCAACCATATAACTGACAGCCAACTGACACACTCATCATTCAATTATAAAGTGCTTTTGTCATTTCAGTCTCAATTCCTGCTGCCTGCCAATATAGCTATCTTGACTTGCCTGTATTACAGCAAGTTTTAAAACAATAGTGGGCTTTTTCCAAAATTCTTTAACAAATTGCATAACACTTGTGTGGAGTCTCCATGTGTTTGGCTTTTCTGTGGCTTGTGGTGGACCAAGATTTTGTTATCATAGAAAATGAGCCATTTCTTGACCCATTTCAGATATAACTGGTGTGTGTTCTTGTCATGTTAAATACGAGTTGAGGTTTGAGCCTTTTTTTTTTTTAAGTTGAGGTTGGCATGCTAAGGAAATATCGTTCCACTCCGCACCTATTTTGTCACAAATTCCCACTAAATCCAGCTGTCTTTCTCCTACAATTTCGACTTCTCAGGATGTGAGTCAGATGGATAAATTAATGTTTCCTTGGGTTTAAACAGTTAACTAAATTCTAAATATAGTTGGTTTAAATACTTTTTAAAAACGTACTTGAGAGAAGGCTATTTTTTCCACCACCAAAAACGCAGTGACAGCATTACTATTAGTTTCGGTGAACTTTGCAAACCACTCAAAATAACCATCAAAACTTTCTGAGACACAGTTATACAAGTCATGGTTATCAGAGTGATTTGCTGTCTTTTGAAACCACAAAATAACCATAAAAAATAAAGCCGAGCCATGTCAACAGGTCATCTAGTGAAAAACACTCAGTCCTGGACTTTTTAAAGTGACATATACCAAAATATACATAAACTCCCCAAGTAGCATAGCTCTAAAAAGCCTGATTCATAAAACAGCAGAAGCTACTCAATCTTGGTGGGTTAGACAATGCAATGAGTTTTTTTTTGTGTGTGTGTGTCTTTTCTTCTAGCATGAAATAAAACACAGAAACTCTCTGATGGAACAGAGACTGAATGTTTCTATGTTAAAGAGGTTCAACAGAAACACCTGGAGTTTATAGATTTGACCAGCCTTTGCCAGCAGAGAGTGATAAATCAAAGCAAGTGATTACAACCCTCTTCTACCTCAAATCCATGTCTAATCACTTCCACAACAAGCACAGGAAGAGAGCCCTTTGTGGGCCATTTTTCCAATGTTAGTGAGACTCTAGAGCAAGAAAAGTGTCTGCTACCTGTAAATGGCCCCTAAGCACACACCATCCTGAACACTTAAGCAGAGTGCACTCTGCACAATTTCCCATCAGAGACCAATTTCGGGAGTAGTAAACTATTTATTATGTTCTAATGTAAAATCATCAGTCTTAGACTGCTTATTTGCGGGCGATTAATTACCTTAATTGCCATAAATCGTAGTCTCTAATGAAGTACTGACGGTGTCAGATTTTGTGTTGCAGTTTTGTAAAAGTTAATTTGCTGAATCAATTTATTAAAGCTGCAGTCTGTAAGTTTTGCCTCGTTGTCGCCATCTCTTGTTTGAACATGCAGTTGCAGTTATTTGTGGAATGATCTTCTTTACGTGGGTTGTGCATCGGCATGGCTACTTAGCACGGATTCATTTCTGTACAGTCTAATTGTCATACCATTCGAATGTCGTCAAAATAAATGGTTCTTTTAATCTCAAAAAGCAATTTAATGTTCCTTAGAACTCGTTCTAAAATGACAAGTTTAATTATTGCAGCTGCTGTAAGAAGAGGCTACAAATGATCCGCCGCCTGCAGTATCCGCACATGCGATATAGCCTACTCAAAGCCACTAGAAGGCATGCCTGCAACCTTTAGCCAAAAAAGTGTAACGGCTAATGCTAACACTTCTGGTTTGCCAGTATGTGGGAAAGGAGACCAGAGGCGTATTTTTTATTTTTTTTATAGATGTCAATGAAGGTGAGGTTTCACTACGCTGAATAAAAAGCTTTTTAGAGAAAACAGCTTATCATTTAACGAATCGACAGCATATTGGCTAATCTCCAACATGTTTTACACAAAGCAATACTTTTGAATTTAACTATTTTTAGAGTTTACTCCGGGGAAAAAATGCAGTTTTATAAGTGAAGTCACTGACTTTTTGCGACAGGTGGCATTCAGCTTACGGCACTTCTCATTCATTCTTATAGGATCCATAAATGGCGATGAGTGTCGCACAACTCTGACTGAAATTCAATGACGTCAAGGCGGTAATGTAATTGGTTATCAAGGCACATGTGATCCAAGTTGACCATTATGCTTTCTCCAATAGTAAGTAATTATAGCAAGTCAATCTCTGGCCTAGTAGCCGGGACGCCTTATATATTGACGTGATGTAATGACGCAAAGACAAATGGCGGCAAACTCGGAAACCGACCCGAACCACTCAAATTAGAAAACATTATTACAAGCTTACCGTTGTGAATCGGGCTAAAGTAAGGTGATAGTTTTGAACACTGATTGGTTATGTACATGCTCAATAATTGATTTTGGATCATTTTTAACCAATAAAAGTTACGAAATGAAGCTTTTGTCACAGTCTTCAGCCGGTGTGCCCAGGAGGGCCACCAGATGACTGTGTTCTGGGAGCACATGGCTTGTGTTGTGTTTGTCTGTTGCCATGTGCTCTCTCCTGTCTATTGTCTGGTCCCTCCCATCTTGTTACCTCGTTATTGTTTTAGTTGCTCCACCTGTGTCTCCCTCGTTAGCCTCCTCGTTTGGTTCCTATTTATTCTCCTTGTGTCTGCCGTCATTTCTCATTGTGTGTGTTTCGTGTCTGCATGTGTGCAGCTTTAGGCCTGCCTGTCTGTTTTTCCCCCTCGGGGTGGTTTGAGTTTGTTTTTGTTTAATTTTTTACTAAAATAAAATACCCTTTCTCCAGCGATTGAGTCCTCGCTTCATCTCCCCTCACGCACCGTGACAGCTTTAACATATTATATGCATTGAAATCTGTCCATACATCCATTTATCCAAATGCATATAGATTCATCCATCTAAATATCCATCCATCCATCCATCTGAATATCTATCAATCTATCAGTCTGACTTTTTGACAAGCCCATACATATCCTCCCATCCAAAAGATTCAATTCATAATTAATAGTTTGGTTTTTAATTAAAGTTCCAAGAGGCATTTCCTTTGGCCTTCTGCAAGTAGTATGATTTGTAGTGATTGTGAATAAATGTCAGTGTCTCTAACTTTGACATGTTCACAAACCTTGTCCACAGAAATGAAAAAAGAATAACACAAGAACCACAGCAATAAAACAAGTTATTGTGATCTCTCTTTGTTTATTCGGTGGGAATTGTATTTCTGGAGTTCATTTTAATCTGTTTATTCAGTGTCCTACATTTCCGATGCTCTCTTTGTTGCTCTCTTTGTTAGAGCACTTTGGAACAGTCAAGATGTACATGTACCATCACATGACACAAAGTAAATTCACAGGGCTGGTTTGAATTTAGGTACTTTGTGAGTGATAGCCGGTTAAGTCTAACCACTGACATCACTCCATCACACCGTTTATAGGTAATAAAATGAGGTTATAAGCACAACACGCATGCACATAAAAAATGCATTAACTGTAACAGAACCCAGTCCGTATAGAGCTAATAGATGTTTTTATGACACAATATGTTGTGCGCTCACTTTAAAGGTGTCTGAATGGAACGTCAACATCTTTTGTGCTTGATCTAATGTCGGCTTCTTTTCTTTAAAGAGTAGGGTCACTCCAAAAATGAGAATTCTGTCATTGTTTACTTCAACACTTCATTTTGTTTTAAACCTGAATGGCTTTTTTTCTTCAGTGGAACACAAAAAGAGATTTCCATACAAACTCATAACAGTGGCCACAGTGAAAGCTATATTATATTAAGTTATACAATAGCTTTCTGTTTGAATATAATGCAAGAGTTGTATGGTCAATGCTTCCATGGATACTGTATGTAAAAGAGCAGCACAAGCATTCTTCAAAATATCTTTTTTTTATACAGATGAAGGAGAGTCAGGATTTGAATGATTTTTATGTTTAGGTGAACTCCTTTATGTGTTTTGGACAGTGGAACACTGTGAAACATACAAACAGAATAAAGATATGGTTTGTGTTTGGTTCTAATGTTTTTCTGTCATTTTTTTCTGCTGTGCAATTCTTCAGTCTTTAGACACCTTGCTCATTTCTCCAAATCACGTGGTATTCCTGAAGAGACTGATGTCTTATTAACAATATTCACACTATTGAAGAATCTATGCTAAAAATGCTTTCTGCATTTTGCCAGAATGCCACGTAAACCTCATTTAGTGAAATTCTGTTTATTGTGAAATGACGTTATCCCCTGTCTATTCAGTTCTAGAAGACAATGTGCAGTGTCATGAAGTTTCAATTTTCAGCTTGTGAGAACAGGCCAGATGAAGCTGAACAGACTGTGCTTGATGGTGGTAAATATGTTAAACTGTCTAGGGACTTTCTCTTTAGCTCATCTCTGACAGTTTATACTGGTCCAGATTTTTATCTTAGGTTCTCCTCAGAGATGTTTAAGGAAGCATGAGATTTTGATTGTTTTCTTTGCTCAAACATTAGTCGTGAGGCAAAAGCGAGCTAAAAGGCAATCACTACAAGTTAAAGAAGATACAAAAAAATATGATAAAACAACAGGAAACCACAGTTTCAATAATGTGAACAGTCTTGAGTTAAAGAGGGGTTAGAGTTTTATATATTTAAGGAATAAAAAGCAGCAAACAATCTATGGACACTGAATGAGTTACCTAAGGTAAATGTTACCCCTTATGAAATATAACCATATGGTTTTACTACAAATAATGCCAAAAAAACAGGGTTACTATAGTTAAACCATGGTAACCACAAATTAATCATTGTTCTGCTACACTAATCATACGTCAACCATGGTATTTGTAGTAAAACTGTGGTTAAGTAGTCAAAGCGCCCAAAAAAACATGGTTTCTTCACTTTTACTATAATGAAACTATGGTTAATTTGCATAAGGGATATGATGTTCAGCTGTATTATTGACGTATTTTACGTGGTTGAAACACTAATTTGGGCGATTAAATTAAAGAGGCGATACATTTCGGTAATTTATACTGTACCCTCTTTGATGGTCATGATTTTTTGTGCTATATTAAAGAGTAAGAGATGACAGTTCACTCACGCTTCGCACTGCTGTTTAAATTGAGGTGGCTGCTACCGTACTGCAATCTGCGTTTAAATTGCTTAAAAAAAAAAAAAAACATTTAAGACTTGGTTTGTTTAAAAATAGCAAAACCGTCAACATGTAAGCTAAAACTATGGTTAATTTGCATAAGGGATATGATGTTCAGCTGTATTATTGACGTATTTTACGTGGTTGAAACACTAATTTGGGCGATTAAATGAGAGGCGATACATTTCGGTAATTTATACTGTACCCTCTTTGATGGTCATGATTTTTTGTGCTATATTAAAGAGTAAGAGATGACGGTTCACTCACGCTTCGCACTGCTGTTTAAATTGAGGTGGCTGCTACTGTACTGCAATCTGCGTTTAAATTGCTTAAAAAAAAAAAAAAAACATTTAAGACTTGGTTTGTTTAAAAATAGCAAAACCGTCAACATGTAAGCTACTAATAGTCTAATTTTCTTCACAATCGCCCTCTGGCTGAAATTGATTGTGTCATACATACTACATGACATGAATGTTAAATGTTCTATAAACAGGGTTCCCAGGTCTGCGAAAAAAAAACAGCCCAATTACTAATGAAAACTAGTCCAAAACTAGCCCAATCGTGTTTTTCCATGGTTTTCCCCTATGTCGGGGGTCCACTCCGTCAAAATCGCGTCCCGGGGAGATCACTTTAACCTGCGGACTTCAAAAACCCGTGGAAACAGTGTAAAATTAGTTTAATTATGCTGTAAAATCACATACTTGCCAACCCTGTCTATATAATGTATGTCATGGTGAAGTTAAAGGGGTCATATGATGTTGCTAATAAGAACATTATTTTGTGTATTTGGTGTAATGAAATGTGTTTATGCGGTTTAAGGTTTAAAAAACACATTATTTTCCACATACTGTACATTATTGTTGCTCCTCTATGCCCCGCCTTTCTGAAACTTCTGATTTTTACAAAGCTCATCGTTCTGAAAAGTGAGGTGTGCTGTGATTGGCCAGCTATCCAGTGCGCTGTGATTGGCCGAATACCTCAAGCGTATGATGGAAATGTTACACCCCTTAACATATTGCGACGCCTTGTCCCGGCCGGAGCTACGAGACAAAAACATTAAAACCCATTATAAACATTTGTTGCATCCATTGGGGACATAATTACAGATTATAATGACTTATACTGTCTTTTTACGCATTGCATCACGCCGTGTAAACATAAAACCATGTCTGCATTTGTGATCGGAGAAATGGGCGGATTCAATGAAGGAGCGGCCGGCGGGCTTGCGGCAATCACATGTGACGACCCCGAGCTGGACTCCGCTTCGTCCACAGTGAAAGCCGATCTGGCTATCCACAGCGCAAAGTTGATGTATTTCCTCAGCAACCAGCACAGATCAGCTCTAGGCATGACGAAGCGGATATCGTCCTCTTTTGGAAGGCCAAACAAAGTCGTTTCGCTTTCACAACGAAACAAACAACACCTTCACGACATGGCGGCAGCAACAATACTACAGTGAGAATAAAAGTTAAGCCTTCTTTCTTCGCGTGAACATTTGGGCGGTGTTATGCAAATCTTCCCACATAGTGATATAGATATGTGGGGGCGTGTTAGAACGAGCCATTTTAGGTAGGCGTGGTTGACTCTTAACTTTTATAAAGAATATCTCTTTGGATTTGAGACTTTAGTCTTTGCAACTTTACAGATTTTCTTTATGCACCAAGAGCTTGTAACACTCCAAAGAGAAAGGAAAAATGTTAATCGCATCATATGACCCCTTTAAGTTAAGATGCAGTAACAATGTTTTTATCATTGTAAGTTCTAAAATTATGGAGTCTTTTTGGTCAATTTACTATATCATTAGTTTCTCAAATCAAACCTTTACTGTCCAAAGTACCTTTGTTTTCTCTCCGTCTGTCTTATTTTACGATGCCTCACTGACATTAGCCAGGAATGGCATATTGTGCTTTGCATGCACGTCTGTGAAACCCATGGCAGCTGTTTATGTAGATATACCCCAGAAACTCCAAATAAACAGGTAAGAGCAAAGTGTGAGTCAGATGTAATACTAATGGGCTCTGTGTGTGTGTGTGTGTGTGTGTGTGTGTGCGCGACTTAAGAGAAATCTGAACTCAAATGGCTGGGGAGGTAAACTGATATGGTGATGTTAAAACCAAGCCAGATTTTGTTTCCCATAAACAAAGGGGTTTTCAGATGTCTTTCAAGGGCCGTGCAAACACTGATGTCTTCCAGACTTTCTCCAAAGTCACCCTAGGTCGGCGGATATGTGCTCACTCCTGTTTATCATGCACGCTCTAAGGGTTTTTACAGTCAAAGTGATAAGACATCCATTTCTTATAGATTATATAAAGAAAAAAGATTATACAGTATAAATAAATATAGACTGTATAAATGCCACTCACATACTGGAAGTATCAGCAATCTTGGAACAAAGTGTAGCTAATCAAATTAGAGGACTGAAATGAACTGTTGAATAATGTTTGTTAAGAAACTAAACGCATGCTGTCTAATGCATACGAAACTGGAAAATGCTGGCTGTAACTGAAAGCTCCAGTCTGATTGGTGTTTTTAAAAGTACCGTGTTAACTTTCTTCAAAGTCCTTGTTTATTTCTCAGATAATCAAAAAATAGATGGAGAAAGGTTTGTTAATGGTTGTTGTTCCTTGAAAACTATTGAATTACTTTAACAGACAAACACAATCAATAAATATATAATTTAGCTGAAATGCAAAATTAACACAAAACCATTGGCAATTGGTAAAGATTCAAATTATAATGTTTACATTTTGGAATTTAGAGTTTTAGCAGTATGTGTATTCCATGGGAGTCGAACCCATAAATTGTAAGCCCCATAATAGGTGTGGTCACATTTACCTTTATTCGGCAAATGTTCGCTAGCGAAATATAGTCATTTGAATAGGAATCCATGCGATCTGTAATTTCACGTTAAGAGTGAAAAATTTCCCCACAAAAAATTTGCAGTGTGTTAAAGTTAGACAATGTAACTTCTTTGCTCACAAAACGTAGCTGAAATTTCGCTAATGTGTACTGGTTTTGCAAATGATTGGTCACGTAGATTCACCACGTAGATTTGAACTTGACCTCTGTGCTTCATACGTCATTACACTATTGACAATAGACAATGGACCTTTTGTGAAATTTTGCAAACAAAACTGTACCTCATTTACGGATGTTTAGCACATTTTTGCAGACAAAATCATTTAATTTCAATAGGAATCCATGTGATCGCGAATTTTGTATGAGGGCGAAAGATTTTTCCACACAAATTTTGTAACGCATTAAAGTTAGACAATGGATCTTATTTGCCCACAAATTTTAGACAGAAATGTGCTAATGTGATCAGACCACACCTTAAATAATACCAATTTTTTTTTGCTAATGTGATGGTACCTTATTTACAGTTCTTTAGATAATTATAAATCCAGTCTTTTTAATAGCAATCCATGTGATCTCAAGTTTCGTGTGATGGAGCGAAATATTTCCCCGCACGTTTCAGGTGAGCCGTGTGGATGGTCGTCCATTGTCCCGTTTTAATGTATTGATGATATTGAAAAACAATTCAAATGAGATCCAAAATGTAGTCGTCTGCCTGTAAACATGATCACACAACTTTTCGGAAAAAAATGTACTGTGCACATGCTCCTACACTTGACTTAAAATAACATACAATGCCTTCATGGTCAATTTGGCCTAAGTCATAAGTTCCTTGGACCCAAAACAGAAGTAATTGTCCAAACTGCGGACGGATACTCTGTTAACTGTCCGGTAACTTTACATCACATGCCAGATTTAATCTTTTCTCTTGACCTAAGCTTAAACAAAGCTCATTAGCATTGCATCTGCATCACCTCTACATAAACAACATAAATGACTACAAATAAACGGACTATAAATGAGTTTATACCAATATAACATTTGGATTCACATCTGAGGTATTAGGGCTGTTATGTCTGGAGATTTCATAGGCAGGCCTCCGAGAGGGAGTGAAGAATTGACTGATGAAAAAGAATGAAATGGATTCAAATGCTAAAGCCTTTTTGTGGTTTGTGTGTCCGGCTGTGAAAGTAAAAGTCATTCCGAGGCTTGTTTACCTCAGAGTTAAGGCAATCCTGGAAACATTCACACCGATGAGAGACTTTTGGGTCTAAAATTCTAGACTTTAAGTAACCATACTCTTTCTGAATGCATGCTTCGTAGATTTTAAAAGGAATTCACTTTAATCGAAGCCCGAGTTGAAGAAGTTATTACAGCGAAAAACACATTTACACATTGCATATATATACATATATACAAATGAGTTCAATCCAATCGAAAGATGTGGTACAAATGTACAAATGTGTTAAATGAAGAGAATTGTCATGTAAATCCATGAATTTACAGTTTTTGCTCCGTACTCTCATCCAGAGAAGTCTGTTTGAGGTTAATATGTTTGTAAAACGTGGTAACATTGACACTCCATTCCATTCTTTGCTCAGAATACATCTGACGCACATGTAAACAAAGATTTCCATCGGATCGTGGTGTTTAAATTACATATAAACAGTACGTTTGGAGTTTGCGATCGGAATGAATTGAACTAGGATTAACAAACTGGGCCTGTAAACTCAGTCATTGTTCGCTGTTAATTCTAGTTAATGCTAACATTGTTCACAGAGCCCATCTGTTGTTAACACAAATGCATCTTCATGTCCACTTTATTTATATTTGGTGAGGATGTGGACACGGCATTGAGCCCAGGCAGATTAGACTATTGTTCCCCTCAACAATTTTACATTGATTAAAGCCAGTATACACAATTAGCCATTGGGAAAGTCAGTCCAAACCTGATTACTTCATTTTGCAATACCAAACTGGAACAGCTTTGTTGCATAATCTATATGCAGTGTGGGGGAGTAACTAATTACATGCAATCTGGATTACATAATCAAATTCCACAGAAATGCTCATAATCAGACTACAGTTACGTTTTATTGATTGCACAATTATTCACACAACAGGAAATTATTTGTAATTTATTGATTCTCCCTAATTCTTCTATTCTCATATTTTACATGTTCCTTTCTAAAATAGTTTACCGTTTATATACACAGCATTTCACCCCTGGATTTTCAGAAATCATTTCAGTTTTACGTTTTAATTTCACATTGCATCAACTACTGATGAACATATTAATGTTTCTTTGAGTTATCACTCAGTGGGTTATTTAACCATGCATTAATTTGTCTTTGGAAAGCTTTTGTCTTTCAAGCACATTAAAATGTGCAAATTCATTTTATTTGATCTTATCTTATTTTATTTTATATTTTTACATGTAAGGCAAGGATTCACAAACTTTTGTCAGCCAAACCTCTTTCACATAATATATTTACTTGAAGAAAAACAAATGAATCCGGTCAGCTGTTAGATGCATTTTAAAAATAAAATAGATTATATATATTTCACTTTTTAGTAAGTGTTTATTTTGATTATAAAACTATTTTAATTTCATGATTTTACGAATTAATTTATTAGCTTTTCATTAAACTCACGAACCCCCTACAGTTCCTTCACAAACACCAGTTTGTGAAGCCTTGATGTAATGTAATGTTTAATGCACTTCATGTTGTTAATAACAAGAAATGTAATATCTTTCTCATTGTATTTGTAAATCAATATGGTACAAGATTGTCCTATTTAAATCAATGTGTTAAACGAGTTAGGTCAAAAGTAATCTAAAAGTAATCAAAAAGTTGTCTGATTATATTACCTACAATGTGTAATGTAATGGACTACGTTACTAACTGTACTTTTTTTGTCATGTAATTTCGAATCAGTTATGAACTACAATGGACTACACTGGTATTGTTAATTCACATTAGCATAGGATTGTATGCTCCATTTAGACAATTTCCCACCATTTGAAATCATATACATACATACAGTGCATAAATATACAACCCCCAAATACATGGAGCATTTGTCCCTGTGCTCAAGGTTATGGAAAACACTTTTATAACACTTTTGCTAGGTCTACTTCTGGCCCATGTTGTTACTCTACCCAATTTTAAGGTTTCATGTAACTCCAACAAATACTTTTTTTGTCATGTAATTTCGAATCAGTTATGAACTACAATGGACTACACTGGTATTGTTAATTCACATTAGCATAGGATTGTATGCTCCATTTAGACAATTTCCCACCATTTGAAATCATATACATACATACAGTGCATAAATATACAACAAATATACAAATACATGGAGCATTTGTCCCTGTGCTCAAGGTTATGGAAAACACTTTTATAACACTTTTGCTAGGTCTACTTCTGGCCCATGTTGTTACTCTACCCAATTTTAAGGTTTCATGTAACTCCAACAAGGTATCCAGCTTAAAGGTTTTCTAGGGTAATAAACTGCAGCTGACTATATCCTAAGTCTTGTATATGTATACATTTCCGAGGAAACCGTAGTTGAATGTGATTACTGAGAAAGATTCGGATCAACTGCTAGGAATGTAAAAACAAACAGTGGTTCAACTGAACTCATTTGCTTATGGCTGAAAATCCCTGCGGTGGAGCCATGGCTAGCTTTGAATGACCATCAGATGAAATTAAAAACTCAATGGGAGTTTTCAATATTATTCTTTTAGGATGAAAATAAATGTAAAGTTTAATTAGGTTTACTTTAAAAAAAACGTTATTCAGTAATTATTTAAGATTCAGCACTTATGCTCTCAAATGTAAAATTGGCAACATGGAAGGGTAAAAACTCAAATTTTCTTGTTTCTATTGAAGAACATGATGTTCTTCTGATATCAAAGCCAAACGAAGACATCATTAATAAGATATTCTTAAATTTAAGTTCCTTTTTCAATTAAATGTTCCAATTAAATTTGTATGCTGACCGTATAATTTGTGATTATTTATTTTTAAGTTAAAATCATTTTGTGGTCTCAGACTTTTGAACCTCAAAAAACTAACAAGTCAGTTACTTTTTGTCTCTTCTTTTTCTCAATTAAGAGATCATTTCAAACACACACTGGTTTGTCTTCACTTTACTGTATGCAGTGAAATCTGATATAATGACAAAAACACAATTAATGAGCAGTGCCTCCGCTTCATTAGTTTTCTAATTAATGGATACTCGTGATAATAGTTAATAAGTTTAGCAGTCTATAATGAGCAATCGCTAAGGAAAATTCAGCTGCGTACATGGTGAAGTGTTTATTTAATTTAATAGGTTAATTAATGATCCCTTTTGATATGATCTTTTGTGATATCTCAAACACAAACACATACAATTTAATTAATTGCCTTAATTAAACAACCTGCTTGCACAACTCCTAACCAGTAGACTGGTCTCTAATACGGATGTGCAAAAATATTTCAAGATAAGCTAGTTAATAAACCCCCAAGCCACCCACCCAAAAAACCAAAAATACAGATAAAATTAGTCAGCTCAAAGAAAAAAATAGATTAGAAATAGAATAGTAATAGATAATAAACTAGTATATAAAAAAATATTTAAACCTATAGTATACACACATATAGTGTATATATATATATATATATATATATATATATATATATTTAAAACCTTAAAAAATTGAATAGCCTCACTAGAACTTAGATTTTTGCTGTTTTTAAGGAAAACAAAATTATTGTTTTTTTAATTGTTGAAATTATTTTTAATTGATTTATTTCAATTGATATGCCACAAATGTACAACTTTCATTTAACCCCAAATTATTTTGAATACATTTCAATATATTTAAAATCTATATTAAAAGTTTTGCAACTCTTTAGAGAAGTCTGAGACTTAGACCGACTGACCCTGTTCTCAAAGCGATATCATCAAGTAATAATATCTCACCTCTAATTTGTTTTTTTTTACACCAGCAGTGGACTGAGCACATGTTTATTTATTCTACAGCAAATTAGGATGGTATGTGGGACTCTGATTATTTTCTGGCATTTTCATCATTATTAGGAAAGCCACACAGTGAGGGCTCTTGGGAAGTGGAAACAGGCACCAGAGTAGTGTGTTAAATATAATGGCTTTTGCCCTAAGGCTGCGGCCCACTAGAGACTGCCAAAGGAGCCAGCTAATGGCAGTAGCATTAAACCAGACCATATCTGGCTTCTGCAAACAGGCACGTGTATTACGCTCTGAGCCGACCATGCCATACTGCCCTGAGGCTTTTAGGAGTATTTTAAATACGAGCCACGTGTAATATATGTTAAAAAGGACCCAGAAGGTTTGTTTAATGATGAAACCAGCTTTTTACCCCATAACAAAAGTTGGGGAGAAAAAAATATAATTAATTGTTGATAATAAATAAATGTTGTTATTGTTATTATTAAAATGCATTTTCTAGAATGTAGTGTATCATACAGTATTTAATAAATTATTTCACTTATTTTTATTTATTTTTTATTTTTTGTGACAAAATTTGTTGAATTCTATAATTTAATTACATGAACAAAATTATGAATCCATTATTTATTTTTTTAATTAAAAGTCAATGTGAAATTAAAATTGAACCTATTATTATTAATCTTATTAATTTTAAAATTAATTTTAAAATTAAAAATGTGAAAATTCTGAAATTACTATTTCTTTCTTTCTTTCTTTCTTTCTTTCACAAATCCCTTTTATTTTTCACCAACTCCCATCAAATCAAGTCATATAGAGACCACCTTTTACTATCCAATCCTTCCTAATGGATCATTTTAAAAATTTTAATATCCCATTTCACTGCGAATACATTGAGAAAAACATTAGACTACAAAAGTAAAATGGTACTGAACATTTCATGTAGTAACATTTGCATTTCTCAAGGATGCATAACATCAGTTTTAATACATTATGCATTATACCTGTTGACTATATCTTAACTTATTTATATTTCTTGTTAATTACACTTTTTAATATAATATAATATATATAAAAAATTTTTAGTTTTGTTTTTGATTTTGGCTTCCAACCAAGTGTGCTGCACACATCCTAAAAAGTGAAGCCAAAACACTTTTGATCGTCATCTGGTGGCTGGATTCAGTATAGTTCATAAACCCTGCCCATTCCATGTAAACGATTGGGACATAAGCCAAACTAAAAATCAAATTACACCTCAAATAAATTTTTCGTACAAATGGTTTCCATCATTTTAGGTAGTTCTTGTCATGTAATGTATGTTCAAGTGCTCGTTTTTCTAATAAGTTTGCTTTTAATTAGTTATTTGATGATATCAAAACTGGGGTGTGGTGTCATGATTGTGATCTTGCGATCTGCGTGAGTTTGGGCGGGACATTGATATTGTGGCTCCACCTCACAATCACTACTGTGCAGATTCGGGCTTCAGATGAATCACTTCTGCGCAGAATCTGGCTCCAAATGAATCACTACTGCGCAGACTCAGGCTCCAAATGAATCAATACTGCACAGACTTAAGGTCCAAATGAATCACTAATGCACTCGGGCTCCAAATGAAACACTACTGTGCAGACTCAGGCTCCAAATGAATCAATACTGCACAGACTTAAGGTCCAAATGAATCACTAATGCACTCGGGCTCCAAATGAATCACTGCTGTGCAGACTCAGGCTCCAAATGAATCAATACTGCACAGACTTAAGGTCCAAATGAATCACTAATGCACTCGGGCTCCAAATGAATCACTGCTGTGCAGACTCAGGCTCCAAATGAATCAATACTGCACAGACTTAGGGTCCAAACAAATCACTAATGCACTTGAGCTCCAAATGAATCACTACTGCACACACTCGGCTCCAAATGAATCAATACTGCACAGACTTAGGGTCCAAATGAATCACTACTGGACAGACTCAGGCCCCAAATTAATCACTGCTGTGCAGACTTAGGGTCCAAATCAATCACTACTGCGCAGACTTAGGGTCCAAATGAATCACTACTGTGCAGACTCGGGCTCCAAACTGTGCAGAGTTAGCGCCCAAATGAATCACTACTGTGCAGACTTAGGGTCCAAATTAATCACTACCAGAGGCGGACAGTAACTAAGTACATTTACTTGAGTATTGTACTTAAGTACACTTTTTGAGTATCTATAGTTTACTGGAGTATTATTTTTTCTGGGAACTTATGACTTTAACTTCACTACATTTGAAAGACAAATATTGTACTTTTCACTCCACTACATTTCTATCAAGGTCCTCGAAGTAGAAAGTCGTTACTATGTAGCAGCTTTGAAAGTCAGTGGCTGATTTTTTCTTCTTCTCTAAAACTTGACTTTCTTATTTTTCAGACAGTTTATAAGTAATCACTCTTGTAGGGCTACATGAAGTGATTTCCCAGCATTTTTTTAACACTGACCAGCTGCAAATGTGTTATTTATTTACAACAATTCAATAATAAGAAGTTAATATTGTGTATATATTATACACAATATTGTCTGATTTTGCTAAATTGTGTACGCGAAAATATTACCTATAAAGCCACAGAAGAACTGTTGTGCGTCTCCTAATAAAACACAAAAGGTGTTGGACTTGAAGCAGCACTGCACAGACTGTTCTGTGTGTGACATCAAAGTACAGCAAGAGCGATTAGACGGCATTTAAAATGTTTGTTTTGATGTCAAATAAGTCTTGCTGTTTTGCTTTTTTGTTAAAGCAGTGTTGCTGTTGTAAAGTATACAGCTGCAGTTGTGTTGCTGGGTTTTAAAGCAGGTTTGATTTTTTGATTTCCTTATCACTCTGTATTTACAGGATTTCACTGTCCACTCTGTTCAAATGTGGATGAAGGGCTACACATAGATGTGTGCAAACACACTGTCAGAGCTGTGTGAGATCACGTTGCACTACCATACTGCTTTTGTGGGGGTGGGTAGGGGTGTTAATTTTTTACCACCATATGTTTTTAACATTCTAAAAGCTCTTTATTCCAAAGATACTACAAGCTAGTCAGTGTATTCAGCAGGTGTAATGTATTCTAAGTTGCTTCAGAAGTATTGCAAATTACATACAACAATAAAACAGTGCATTGACATAAAAAAGGAAATTTACTTTTGGTACTTAAGTACTTTTAAAAGCAAGTACTTCTGTACTTTTACTTAAGTAAAAATCTGTCTTTACAACTTTTACTTGTAATGGAGTAATATCTGACCAGCAGTATCTGTACTTTCACTCAAGTAGTGGAGTTGAGTACTTTGTCCGCCTCTGATCACTACTGTGCAGACTCAGGCTTCAAATGAAATGAATCATTACTGTGGAGAAAAAACAGTAATGTACTTAATGTACATTAATGTACCTAACTAAACAACTGTAATGTACTTAGGTACATTAATAATATTCATTGTGTACTAATATTCATGCTCGCCAAACATTTATACAGCCTATTACTTCGGGTTAGGGCAATACCATGACACATAGGAGGAAAAATGTCCTTGATATTTTTGTTTATAATATATTAACACATTTGAAATAATGTTCTGCTATGGACCTATGGGTCTGAAATAAAGAATGAATGTAATTGCATGAGAGACAATGCTTTAAATACAAATGTACCACTTAATTGTATTATTTAGTTCTGTAATTCTTTAATTCAGTAGTGCATAGTTTAAATGTTTTTTAATGTATAAATGCTAATTTCTCAAATTCTTTCTTACATTTATGCTTAAAATAACCAGATTGGTTGCCTGTTTTGTCTCATATCTCCTTTTACAAGGTGCAGTGTTCAAAATAAAATTAGAAATCAGTTGCACTTGATTATTTATTTATTTATTTATTATGCTTAACAGGTGAAGATGGCATACTCAAAGAACCCAAAAAGGTCTGGCTGCAGCCTTGCACTTGCACTCTCAGACTTGCATTCTCAGACTTGCACTCTCAGACACTTGGGCTTCCACTAGCGACGTCACTTGCAGTCTTTATTTATTTTTTTGTTTTATTTTTTATTACTTTTTGTTTGAATCACTCAACATTTTAACACTCAACAGTAGCCAGGTGGTGAAGACAAGAAAAAAGAAACTAAATTACAGTGTCACTTGCAATCGCGACTTGCAGTCTCCGCTACCTGCGACGTCACTTGCAATCGACACAAATCGTGAGTGTTGCCAATGGAGACAATAAGCTGTGGTGGTGATTAAACGATTACAACTAATTTTATACTATAACATACAGGGTTCTGCAATAAAAAGACAAGACCCGCAAATCCATGGCCACAGAACAGCAGAATATGAACGCAATGCACAAAGTATCTCGTTAAGCGTTTTCCTCCTGTAGAAAAACATAAACACTTAATATGGCTTAATGTATTAAGATGCTATTAAAATATCAAATTAAATATACAGTTTATTAATATAATGAATATGTATATAGTATTTTCCTCCCATACTGCAAAACGTGGCATGATGTGGCATAATGGATTAAAAAGGCCAAACTCAGTATGCTCCTCTACATTATTAATATACTTAACTAATATGTACAGGCAAGCACATGAGCCCAGAATAAACGCAACACGCACAGTTTCATGTTAAGCGTTTTTCCATATAGAATAAACTGTCTAGAGCTCTTTTATATCATTGTCTTTGTCCATTAAGCTACATTAAGTGTTTTATTTATAATGATTTTCTATGGGAGGAAAATTTTTAATGTGCAATTTAACGCATTGCGTTCTGAGCTCGTCTGCTTGCCTGTACAGAGTTGATCCTTTTAAAATCACTTAATGCATTTCATAATGCACGTTTAAGCTACATTAAGTGTTTTATTTATAATGATTATCTATGGGAGGAAAATTTTTTTACGTGCAATTTAACGCATTGCGTTCTGGACTCGTCTGCTTGCCTGTACGGAGTTGATCCTTTTAAAATCACGTAATGCATTTCATAATGCACGTTCATATTTCACGCACGATTTGTGTCAATCGCAAGTGACGTCACAGGTAGCAAAGAGTGCAAGTGGCGATTGCAAGTGACACTGTAATTTAGTTTCTTTTTTATTGTCTTCACCACCTGGCTACTGTTGTAAAATGTTGAGAGATTCAAACAAAAAGTAATCAATAAATAGAACAAAATAAAAAAATAAAATAGACTGCAAGTGATGTCAATTGCGGAAGCGCAAGTGTCTGAGAGTGCAAGTCCGAGAATGCAAGTCTGAGAGTGCAAGTGCAAGTCTGCAGCCAGACCCTTCTCAAAGAACCAGAGATGTCTGATGCTGCACAGAGCATGGACAGCAGCTATGAAGAACCAACCCAAAGGAGACTGACTATTTCTTGAGCGGAGTCACGTAAAATAAAATTTTAATCATCTAGGCTTGATCATGATCCTGATGTCTTACATGGAAGAGAGTAGAAGGCAGCTGGATGCCTTAAATCTGAAGAAAACCACTTGGCTCAAGAGGCTGCAGTTTTTGAGAAAATGCTTAAGGCACAACAGGCGGCTGAAGAGAGTAGGTTCCAGCGAATGCAGGCACAGCAGCAGGCCAACGACCAGATGCTTCTACGGGTAATGGGCAGTTTTATAAGTGCTGTCCATCCAGGACAACCAACCTCCATAGCATCACAGCCGTGGATGCCACCACACGTTCCAGCGACAACCTCTGGTGCCTGGTCAGTTTCTGTGTCACCAACTCCACTGATTTCAACTAGCACGCAACCAGTGATACCCATGCCTCCACATCAGCACCAGTCACCGCCTGCATCTGCTGATCATCCTCAGCCAAGAGTATCTTCCATGATCTGAACAGAGCTCAGCATTACTAAAACCTGTAACACAAGTTCACTGCCCATTTAATACAGAGGCTTGTTCGTTTATGCCTGTTGTTATTGCACACGGTTCATTTATTTGTTTGTGAATGTTTGACCAAAATGGTTTGAATTGTACTTTTTTCCAAATATGCACAAAAAAAAGTATTCTTTTGTTTTAGTTTTTTTTGCCTTAATCTTTGGTGTTTTTTTATGAATCCTAAGACCATCTTTGTATTTGTAATTTTTTTTTACATTCTATGAAACTGACCAGAAACAATTCTGATACTGTTAAGAATTTATTTTGAACAAACTTTTTTTTATAGAAAGTCACAGAATATTACATTAAAAAACACTTGTTTGACTTGTACATTTTTTTTTTTTTACATTCTTCAAAACCAACACTGTTCCATCCTTCAGAATCTCTTGAGAATTAATAAAAAAAAATAAAATTTCCTGACTCTGAGTGAATTGATTATTACCTCAAAAATAATACATTTCACTCAGTCAAGGGATTCAGACAACTCTTTTGCATGTTATCGTGTTGCTTTTTAGGAGGCTAACACAGGCCCATCACCCTATAGAAATACACTTGATTCAAATTTCTGCAAAATATCTGCATAGCGCATCTCTGATGTCATTGCCTTGTGCATGCTCCGGTCCACGATGTTCCACATCCTCATTCTCTTGTTCTTCCTCCTCCTCTTGAACTACATCTCTCGCAAGGAATTCTTTATTGTGCACTTCACAATAGTTTGTGCAGCACACAACAAGCAGAGGCAATGCGGCTAATTAAAGTAATGTTGGCCTCACATTGCTTTAGCAGACAACGCCAGTGTCCTTTGTGGCGCCCAAATGAACGCTCTACAGTCATCCGAGCTTGACTTAAGCGGTGGTTGAACTGAATCTGTTCTGGTGTTACTCCTCTTCCCTCAGGGTAAGGCTTCATAAGCCAGTGGGACAGGGGATAGGCCGAATCCCCTAAGAGAACAAGTGGCACATCAACTCCCGCAAATATTTCAGTCCAGGTTGGTAGAAGGGTGGGGTTGAACTGAATCTGTTCTGGTGTTACTCCTCTTCCCTCAGGGTAAGGCTTCCCTAAGAGAACAAGTGGCACATCAACTCCTGCAAATGTTTCAGTCCAGGTTGGTAGAAGGGTGGTACTACTACCACGCTCAAAGAAAACACAGGCATCGTGAATTTGACCTGGTTGCCCGATGTTTATGTCCCAAAACTTAAGCTTGTTGTCGACTACACCTTGCAAAATAATGGAGTAGTTGCCCTTTCGAATATAATAATCTGCAAGCATGTTAATGTTTATGCGCGTCCCATCAATACATCCTGCTACTTGAGGGAATCTCCACTTGTCACGAAAGCCTTGCACGATAATCCTGAACTCTGCCAGAGAAGGTGTCTTGATTTACTGTGGCTTCATTATCATGTTTATTGCAGTCACTACCTCTTGAGTTATAATGCAGCATGTGGACAGCCCCACACCAAACAAGTGTGAGATAGACCTATATTCAAGGTTTGTTGCCAATCTCCAAATACAAATCTCCACACGAACTTCAACAGGTACTGGTTTTCTGTATGTGGTGTTCTGACGAGTCAGCCACGGCCGAAGAGTGTCACACAACATAAGGAATGTGCATCTTTGCATCCTGAAATTTTGCAGCCATTCACAGTCCGTCCATGTATTGTTGATGTAGCTCCACCATTCATAAGTATGTGGGAATGCCCATATGGTCCTGCATCAATATACAAAGAAATATTTTATATATATTGTTTCAGTTAATAGATATTTTTGAGAATTAATGTAAATGTTATTTGAATAGCGGAAGTTACTTTTACATTTTATGGATGTTACAAATAGGACAACAAAGAATAGAAAAAAATGTAAATAATAATGTAGATGTATAAAATACATACTGAGAAACAAAAAACCCATAACACATCAAATCTGCAAACTTCTTTATATATTATAAGCATGCATGAATGCACAAATTAGGTTTATCTATTTTTTCATGACCATAAAATGGTTTACTTAAATTAAAAATGGTTTACTTAACACATTTAAATAACACACAAGCAAATACTACTACTGTGAAATTATTATATCAGTATTATTGCGTAGCGTGCATCATTGTTGCTTGGCAGCTAGTATGCTGAATCCTTTCTGAAGAACTACATTGCTTTAATTTTTTTTTTATCAATAAATTACCATTAAACAACTGCTTTTTTGTTCTTGGGTCTTATTGCTTTATTAACCATGAACATACCTGATAGCTCTTGCTGTAGCTCTTTGGTGACGAATTCTGGTGAGCACATCAACGCCATTCAAAACCAACGTGCTCCTTTTCCTTTTAAAATGTCTTCTAATTGCTCTTCTCCGCAATAGGTGCATGGTAAGAATGTTGTCCCGCCTAAGTTTTGATTCATGCTCAAAATAATGAAGTAATATAACAGCAGTTACCAAATTAAAGCAGACCAATTAAAGGAGAGTTTACTCGCACGTGGCTTGTATTAACAAAGTTTGGTCCGTTTGGAAATATTGCCTTGTGAATGCGAACCGAACCAAGATGAAATTGCAATATTGTAATGATTTAACCCCCGGTTTCGGAACAAAGCAATCGATCTACAGGTGTGAAAACACCCTCAGGCCCCGAATGAATCAATACTTTGGAGACTTAGGGTCCAAACAAATCACTAATGCACTTGGGCTCCAAATTATTCACTACTGTGCAGTCTCGGCTCCAAATGAATCACTACTACACAGGCTCAAGCTCCAAATGAATCACTACTGCACATATTTAGGGTCCAAATGAATCACTACAGCACAGACTTGGGCTCCAACTGACACTATTTTTGCATGATAACAGCAGCCATAATAAAATGTTTTGGCTTCACTTTTCTATAGTGAAAGGAAGTGGAGATGCATCATCCATCGTTTTGTACAGTTTATGCTTCCAACGATTATGAAAACATGATGCCACTTTCAGTTTTTTTTTTCCTCTAAAGTGGTGCGCTGTCACCCCTCATACATAACATGTAATGTTATGTGACTATTGTAATATACAGTCTCCTGCCAGATGATACAAAAAAATAGAGTTGTGCACTTAAATGGACAAATCTTAAACAGACAAACCAAACCCTAATACACAAAAATATGTCACAATGTCTGTCTTGGTGAGTTTTCACTTAAACACAGTTATGTCTGTGTGAACAAAAGTGAACAAAATATGTGGGAAAGTGATTGAATGCTTGTTAGTATATTAAATTGGTGCATTAGGTCTTAAAGTAACAGCAGCATAATAAACCTTCTGCTGTCCCTGTCATTTAATGTTAATCAAATAACAAAAGAAAATGAGAGAATCAATCACTGCTTGTCAATTAACGACTATAGTCAATTTAAGAATCAATGCATATTTCATTTATATTTAATTTGTGTTTATTTTTGCATTTGATTACTCAATTTTATGTACCTTATTTGTCAGGATTCTGGACTGTTCTGTGTCGTGTTTTGCCCCTGGTTCTGGTCCTGTGTTTCCTTATTTTGTCCTTCCAGTTTCCATTAGGTTCCCTGATTAGTTCATCATTGGTTTCCAGCTGTGTTTAGTTAATTATCCTAATTTCCCTGTGTACTTAAGTCCTAGTCTGTTCAGTTTGTGTTTGTCAGATCTACTCGTTTTCTACGTGTGTTGGCTCAAGCGCCTATTGTGGATTATTGCCTGTGTTTCATTATTAAAGACTGTTAAACGTGAATTTTGTGATTCACACGTAAATATAAAATGTTTACAAAAAAAGGTTCACCCCTACAGCCCTAAAGCTTTGCTGGTCGTACAATTGAGATCATACAAATTCATACGAATTAGCCACCAATTCCCCAAAAACTTAAAATAGTTATAAATTGCCACGGGAGTTTGTTGTGATCTCTATAAAACAATCTTTATATCCAGTAATTAAAAGCAACTGGAAATATCATGGAATAGTCATGGAAATTCTTTGCTCAATAGGTGTGGAAACTCAGCATACGTGATGTGTCACAGGCCTTCAGTAAACATCAAGTTCATTACACACCCAGACCTGACAATAGTATTTGACTTGCGGTTTAGTGAGTAAGTCAAGAACCGCTCTGGGTTGAGTTTCCCAAAAGCATCATAAGCTAGAGTAGATCAGGGAAGAAATCACATGAATCATCTTAGATTTAAAGACACAAAACTTTGTAATTGATGTAGTACTTAAAGGCTGTACTAGCATGTACAGTACATGTGCATTTTTGAGAAAATGCAAATAAAAAAAAGTTATGAATATTCTTAACCTCGCACGTAGAGAACACTCTTTGGGCCAGTTCACAAAGAACATGATTTTGCGGTTAAAACATGAAACACAGGTTTATTTTTATTGTTCGTAATCATGTGATAGATGGACGTCTTTGACTTTTGCAGAGTATTAAAATAAGTTCAACTTTTAAAAAGCGCATCTCGAAAACATTTCTTGCATTTTTTTTTTCATTCAACTACTCACATCTTGCTTTTTTTAACCCAAATTGCATAGGCCCTTAGGAACTAAGGAGGCGTTTACATGGAAAAAAGAGGGGTGTTTTCAACTAAATCAAAAAAAAAATGTATGTGTTTTAACATGTTTTGGGGGACTGAAAACACAAACTTTTGAAAATGGGTTTCAAAGTGAATGTTTTTGAAAACAATACAGTTATCATCCCTGTGTAAACTACAAAAACGTAAATTTGTGAAAACAGTGATGTCATCCACAAGCGCATAGTAACATCGCCAGCTACAGGTCTGGTATGAATAATAGTGTTTTTAGCTGTTTTCGCCGATCAATGTGAACGGGGATAATTTTGACAACATTGTACACTCTGTACACTAAACTTTTCAAAAGGTAAAGGAAAAAACTTTTTCTTAGTTTTCTTGTATTTAGTACATCATTGTTCTGTAAGCGTATCCTAAAATTCTCCAGGGAAAGGTGGCCCTGAGAGATTCAGTCATTAGACTGATTCAAACCAAATATGTTTGAACAGTTATTCAAAAAGAACTGGTTTATAAAAGAAATTTGTTTGTGAATCAGACAACACTGGTTGCCTGTTATGTTGTTGCGTGCAACCAATATCTGTAGATTCATGTGTAAAATACAATAAAGGTCTATTTTTTTTTTACTAAATTAAGTTTATATGCACCAATATTACATATAGTAAAATAAGCAATATTTTACTACTTAAATTCTAAAATACATACAAATAACTGGTCATTGAATCGGGGTTATGAATAGACGCATTGAAACTGACAACTTAAACACTTTGTTAGAAGCCGTTCTCGGTTCCCAGTCCTGTTGTTTATCTGCACTCTCTCATCACATGAGCAGATGTCATGGTCGACAGAGTTCTGCCATGCTCATGACGTTGGTGTAAATATAAATGTGCTTTGTTAAACTGATGAGTGTCTACAGATGTCACAACTAATGCGCTCTGTAATTGTGTAAACGCACTAATCAGTTATGGCTTTTAACAGTCCCTCCAAGTTTCAAACTCTGACAATAAAAGTCAAATTGAGTTGAGGCCATTAGGGAATTACGACGATTCAGATTTTTCAAACAGACAGAGGCCCTAAACGTGTTCGCAGAAAGCATTTGGATGTATTTTACATTATTTCACACCAATTGAACATGCAGGTCTTCCAAAAATTAAGATAATTGTTGATTTTGCCTGACCTCATTGATTCTGAAATCACCGCAATCATTCATCATACTGGGCTTCAAATGGTTATGCAATGCTAAAGTTCGTCCAAGCGGATCTTTGCTGGAAACTGTTTTCAAACACGTTCTAACGGCGTTTACCCACACACCACTAAAACATCAGCAACATAACGTTTTTGTTTTGCTTCAGAAAATTCCTTAAAGTCTCAGCTATTTTCAGATGTTGTCCCAGACCCGGACTATAAATCTCAGAATATGATAATTCATCATAAAAATTATTATATTTTTAAACTAGAATAATACAAACACTAAAATAAATCATATCAATATGTATTGTGGAAATTATTTATATTCCTAATGTTTATACGCTTCTTAAGTTTATTATTATTATTATTAGTAATAATAATAATAATAATACAAAATATAATAAATACAATTATTATTATTATTATTATTATTATATCAGTTATTTATTTGTGTAAGAAAATTCCTTAAAGCCTCATTTATCTTCGGATAGTGTCAGAGACCTAGACTATAAATCTCAGAATATGATAATCCATCATAAAAAATATAATAATATAAACACTAAAATAAAACATTTAACTATAATCAATATTTATTGTGTGAAAAATGTATATCCCTAATGTTGATTTATGCTCCTCATTGCCACCATGACCAACAACTAGTTTTAGTGACAAATAATAATAGTAACAATAATAATAATAACCAAGTTATTATATATCCATGCTTAAAATATAATTTCCACACTGTTATTTCTGTAACAGAATTAACCAATACATTATAATTTTATGATGTGCTGGAAATAACACTGATGGTTCAAAAACAAAAACAACACAAAACAAAACATAATTCATAATTCTCTTCTAAATCATGTATATCCACTGTAGAACATTTTTAGCAATCTAAATCAGCTATTGAGATAAAAAAAGTGTGAGTTTAAAAGTGGCCGATTTGAACAAACACCCTGGTATGTAATTGAAAGGTCCTGGAAGGCCACAAACTCCATTTCTACCGCCCCACCGCCCGTGACCTACACAGATGAAGCGTCGCCCTGCGCCGCTGACGAGCCCCAAAAGCTGGAAGAGATTATTCTCCTGTAGTTTCCAGCCTCTGATTGCCAAAGCATCAGCTCTTTTTCGATGCCATACGCCCTGACGCTCCGCAGATGGGTGCGATTAGGCAGTTCGAGATTCTCGCTCGGGCAGATCCACTCCAAAGCAACCATTAACCCGCGTGGCCAGCGATATGCTGCCTGTCTCCATCTTCCAGACATGTGGGAACAGTCAGCAGCCTCGCAAACCAGCGCTGCAAAATATGCATCCCTGGAATGACAATACTTGAGTGTGGTTGCGCCACTGGACTTTCAACTGTAGATTCTCGGGCAAGTCTTAGTAAACAGTCTGCCGTCAAGGAGATGAGGGGAACAGACTTAAATTTAAGTTGTTTTTCAAATAAAATCTTGCCCTCTGCTGTAGCTCTCCATTCAAATATGGTGCTATTGGATTCTTTGCTTCTGGTTTGACGCAAATGATGTGAAATATCACTGGTTCTTGCATATTCTTGACAATGCAATAGCTTCAAAAGATGTAGAATAAAGCACAAATTGTCCACATAGACCACTTTTATAATATTTTAAAGGTCTGTCATGTCTTCTTATGTTTGGCTGCAATTTTAAAATCTATTGTGCTAAGGTGCTATTTACTACTAAATACTACTACTCTTACTTCACAACTGAACTTGAATTACTTACTACACTGAATCTGCCATAATGAATTATAATATATGTATATGTGTATGTGTGTGTGTGTGTGTAGAGAGATACATATGATTCTTATTTTAATAAAATCGTAATATAATATTAATTTATATTTTTATCAAATATATATTTTTGTATAAAATAACTATATATTTAAAAACATAAGTACATGATAATGAATTTAGCTGTTTTTGTCTTGCACTCTCTTGCATTGTTTATATATTTATAAACTATATATATATATATATCAGTTAACTTATTATTATTCATATACTGTTATAGTTCTTTATTAGTATTTTGAATTTGCTTTTACTTTTTATATTTTTTCATATCAAAGTAAAATTATTATTTTAATTTTACTTTAAGATTTAGTAATTTTGTTGTGTTTTTGTTATATACTTTAGTTTTTGTTCTATTTATTTTTCTATTTAAATATACCTTTAATATTGTTAATTTCAGTTTTAGTTTTATAAATTTTAAACAAAGAAGCAACAATTAAATATTTTAGTTAAAATAATTAAATTAAACCAAACCAAAAGTTTCATTAGTATGGCTCGATACACTGTATGTCAGCTGTTATAATAGGACAACAATTTATATTTAAAATAAATGCTGCTCTTTTGAACTTTCAATACATTAAAGAATCCTAAAAATAGAATGGATCACGGTTTCAAAAAAAATAATTTAATTAATTAATTAATTAATAATGATAATAATAAATATTAAGCAGATAATATTAAAATAATAAACTATTTTCAACAATGTTAATAATCAGAAATGTTTCTGGAGCAGCAAAAAACTGCATATTAGATCAGCATAGAATGATTTCTGAAGGATCATGTGACACTGAAGACTGTAGTAATGACGCTGAAAATTCAGCTTTGATCACAGCTATCAATTACATTGTAATATATTTTCAAATAGAAAACAGTTATTTCAAATTGTAACAATTTTACAATATTATTGTTTTTACTGTATTTTTGATCGCATAAATGCAGCCTTGGTTAGCAGAGGAAACTTATAAAAAAAACAAAAAAAAAACATACTGACCTCAAACATTTTAACGGTGGAATTAACAAAACATTTTTTTTAAAAAGTCTTAAATGGCACCTTATCCGTAACTACATCAAGAAAAAGTGAACGAGCACTAATGCAACATATATGCGAACATAATCATGGCTTTATGGTTATAGTAAGTGCACAATACTTTCATGCATGGCTCTCATCATAAAAATTTTTGTTATGTCTAAAATTTCTGCTGCGATTTCTCAAATGTTTTTTTAACGTCAGGGGCTTTCCACATTCTTTCATTCTAGATGTGTTCTGCTTGTGTCAGTGATATCTGTGGATAGCAATGTAAACACCAGTCACTTCACACTTTTCATTGGAATAAGAAACAGCTGTTGGTGCGATCAGTAGGGGGTACGGCTCTCCACTTCTGATTATCTTTTCTTTTTTAACTTCACAATGTGTAAAAACCATGTGAAAGGCAAGAAAGGGCA
Organism: Sinocyclocheilus grahami; assembly: GCF_001515645.1. Lineage (NCBI taxonomy): Eukaryota > Metazoa > Chordata > Actinopteri > Cypriniformes > Cyprinidae > Sinocyclocheilus > Sinocyclocheilus grahami. The sequence continues at coordinate 611,883 of NW_015505835.1, forward strand.
GACAACTAGACTCTACATTGGTAAAAGGGGCTGATGTTTAGGGAACAAGAAGGTAAGTGCTTGTGAGAAAAAATAAACACATTTTGACTCCTTTCAAAAATCGTATGAACATTTGTTTCATGTTATCAAGAGAGTATGGAAGATTGTTTCCACCACGGGATAAAAAATAAAATAAATAAATATATAAATAATAATAATAAAAAACATGTTTATTTAAAATAAATAACTAAAATAAAAAAGCTAATAGTTTTTTTTTCTATCTCACAATGAAGACTTATTTTCCCCTTACAATTCTGACTTTTTTTTTCTAAGAATTGTGAAATATAAACGCACTTTGGGATATTTTTGCAGATAAATTCAACTACTGAGAATGAAACTGCGGTTTATTTTTTTATTTTTATTTATTTAGTTTATTTTGTAAAAGCCCACAGGGCCATGAGAGACATAAACTTAGAAAGATGTAACATTCAAGATGTAAATCAGAATTGCAAAATGTGAGAATTGTGAAATATAAACTGAGAATTGTGAGACGTAAACTCAGAATTGAGAGAAACTAAGAATTGCAAAAATAAACTGAGAATTGCGAAATATAAACTCAGGATTGCAAGATATAAATCATAATTACGAGATATAAACTCT
>NW_015505836.1:0-369 GCF_001515645.1 Sinocyclocheilus grahami
CTGAGATGAAAAGAGTAATGGAGAAAATGGCTGACAGGCTGGATGTCCCTTACGCCAGCATCACCGATGGTCAGTGATGACTTAATATGATCATGACCTTTTTACTCAGTCACAAATGCTGAAATAAAGCAGTGTCCAAAATGTTGCTGTGCAGTTTAGAAGTGTGATAATGGTTTGTTCGTCACGCCCCCTTACCATTACGGGTAGTTGCATGTTCCTGGGGGCAGGGTTTATGTAAACATCGGGCTTAGTGATGTCACAAACCTGGGAAGAAGCTTGTTGTAGTACCTACCAGTCTTTTTTTGTAGTCCTTAACAGCGATTACTTTAAAAGAAAATATCTCCCTTTGCATTGAACTTTGAGTGTCGT
>NW_015505836.1:446-1553 GCF_001515645.1 Sinocyclocheilus grahami
TGCACTTTTCAGTTCTATCAAGTGCCTGTTTCAATTGTAAAATGAAAATGTAAAAAATATCTAATTCAGTTGTATTTCATTGACAGGGGATTCAGTGAAGAGCAAATGGAGACTTTTGCTTTAGTCTTCTCCAGATTTTTCCTTTGAAAAAGGCCACAGTAGCTTAATGTGTCGCTTGACTGATATATCAATATTCACAGAAATCATTATTGTCTTATCACCTACACTCTTTGCTCTACACCAGGGGTGCCCAAACTCGGTCCTGGAGGGCCAAACTCGGTCCTGCAGAGTTGAGCTCCAACCCCAATTAAACACACCTGAACCAGCTAATCAAGCTCTTACTAGTCATACTAGAAACTTCCAGGCAGGTGTGTTGAGGCAAGTTGGAGCTAAACTGCAGGACCCTCCAGGACCGAGTTTGGGCACCCCTGCTCTACACTAATGCGTATTCAATGATGTGATACCTGTTTATGCATTACACATCATTTTAAAGTCATATTTGTCCAATTGTTGAATTACACATATTTTATCGAATACACTCTAAGGAGGTACAAACACATATTAAATCGATTTTAGGGTATCTGAAAACTTAAATACGCTTATGTGGACCTTCAACAGTTGGTTGTGTTTGTTGCCTTGATGAGCACACATAAAGTATATATTTACAATTCCCACACAAGCAAAGAAACTTGTTGCTAAATGGACAGACAAACACAGAAAACACGTCCACAAAAGCAAATCTATTTTGATAAATTTTTGTTTTGATCAACCTAATTTTTATTAGAAATCTATGCTGAATTTAACTTCCCCAACTGATCAATAAGATTACAAAGCAACATAAAGTCTGGTTTTAAGAGTTGTAGTGCCAGGGTTGTAAATTTGTAATGTCAATTCATCATGTTTTATTTTTTAAATGTATTTATTTGTTTCATTTTCTAGTTGAGTTGGAGCCTGCTGTTAATGACGCTTTAATGCGTTACTTTGACCAGTGCGAACGGTTTGTGAAAGAAGTGGAGAACAACAAGAGCGCCTTGGAGGAAGTGAAACGATTTAATGAAGGCTCTGAGATGAAAAGAGTAATGGAGAAAATGGCTGACAGGCTGGATG
>NW_015505836.1:1949-4795 GCF_001515645.1 Sinocyclocheilus grahami
TTACAAACACTTCCTTCCCGATTGCATATGAGACTGACATGTAAAATAAGCATTTTTAGATGAGAACCTAAAGACAGAAACATAGGCAAATATTTCTAGTAACCATTGTTTGCCTTTTCAAATAGTTATGTGCAGTGAGGATGCATGTAAAGCATCATTCAAATTGGATTAGAAATTCTTGAGGTTATTTATAAATATATTTAAAAACATATCTACAAACTAAAATGGTTGGAAATCTAAAAGATTAAGAGATTCCAAGTCCGTAACTCGGAATTGGTTGACCGGGCTGGGCTTCCAAAGTTCAAAATTTTACATATGCATTGCAACCACAGCACTAATATGTCCCATAGGTTAGATAAGTTAGAAGTTTTCAGCAAACAGACACACATTGATTTGATTTTTTTTATTTTGAATTCCAGCACCTTTTCTGTTTGACCTGTCGAAATATGTATGCTTATTTATGAGGTTAAAATACTTCTCCTATTTTGCACTTACATTTTCATCTTGAATTAAAAAATAGTGGGACAGTATCCATATCATTTCAGTTTATTTTGGTGAAATAGATTGAAGCACTGGGTTTCCATATGAAATACTTCAATTTATTTTGACAGTTTGCTGTAGCTTTTACTCTCAACAATAGAATTAAGATGGGAACATTTGGAAATGAGAAGCACAAAAGCAAGAAAACCATTCCACAGTTGATGAAGCAGGATTTACTTAGAGAGTTTAGAGGTCAGGGCTGCTCACTTGATCTGCTGCTGTCAGCAGTTGTATATCAATGCACAAACAGTGAGTGAGAGATAGAGAGAGGGAAAGAATTTCGCATATTGTAGCTACTGCAGTCTTTAGTATGACCATTAGATGGCAGTGTTTATTGTTTTTAATAACTTAGAGAAAGTGCAAAAATATTAGATTGTCATATACACAAACACATTTTTATCAAATATCCAGACATAACAAAGAATTAACATTGCATACAGAAGTGTACAATTTACTGTCTAATTTGGTCTACTGTCTATTGCGTTAGCAAATGACACATTGTTTTGCTTTACAGATTCAGTGGAAGCAGCTTTCTTTCTGTGTGCATATGAGTTTACTATCCATGATCTGAACTCACCCTGGTGCCAGTTGTTTGACGAGGTAGATGCACAGGTACTGAAACAGCGCAGTTCTTCTGTTTGCCTATCTTTACTTTTCCTGGGAGGTTTTATTTAAGAAATAAAACATTTCCTACATATAGTATATATATATATACTTAAATATAGTATATATATAAAAATTTAGGGGCACAATGCAAATTTTTCAAATGATGTGTTTTAGCTTAATAAGGGGATATAAGGAGACCTTTAGAAACACGATTATTTAATTTATCCGAATACAGAAAGTACACAAGGTTTTTATATAATTTTGCTTCAGACTCTATTTAATAGGCTGATTATGTAATTATTAATAATCCTATTGTATGTACATTAGGTATGTGATGGTATCAAATTTTCACAATAGTCGTTGAAGCTGTTATCACGGTATATGGTTTTATCACAATATATAATTTAGTAAGTAAAAAAAAATTATTCTCCTCCTAACAGGTTAAATAACTTTATTAAAGATATTTTACTAAAGAAATACTTTATTTAATAAAATACACAAAAATATAAAGTAAACAAGTGTTTCAAGATTAGAGCGCAAAAGATTAAAGTTCAAATGAACGAAATAATAATAGGTAACTCTTTAAGGTCCCATTAGTTAACTTTATTTAAAGATGGTTAACATTAACTAACAATGTGCAATAGATAACTGTTATAGTAGTGAATATTATTTGTTAACGTTGATTAATAAAAATACAACTATTTACTGTTAGTTCATTTTAGTGCCATTAAATAATATTAGCAGACACAGCTTTTGATTTTATATTGTATTATTAAAAGTTGAAATTAACATGATTTGAAATTAATTAATGCAGTCATTGTTATTTCATGTTAACTAATGTAGTTAAATAATGTTAATGGAACCTGTTAAGTGTTACCGAACAATAATAACGATTCAGTCAATATATAGGTAGCTAAGCCGTGTTTTAGGTTAGATTAAAATGCAATAAAAAAGTTTACGTTTGAAAATAAATAGCTTAAGTCTTTAAGTATTAATTATTTGGTGCAATGGTGAAGACTAAAGCAAATATAAATATCTAAATGGCTGTTTGAAACAGAAAACAGCCTAGCTGCTTTGTTTACAGGGTTGCCGGGGTAACGGCTGCATTTCTGCCTCCGTCAGCGCCCTCTAGTGCCGAATGTGCGCTTTCATTCAGCACGTCTCCTTCATTCGTTCCGCCTTCTCATCTGTGCTTAATCGACGCCTTTTTTAAAGTTCAATAATCATATGAGGCTGAATAGCTGTTTATCCATAAGTAATTTGAAGAAATTACTGAGTAAGTTGCTCCTAAATACATTTTCCAGTTCGCACACATCTATTTTAGTCGCAAATGCGAGTGAAGTGCTCTCACTGCTGAGCCCTATAACTTAAGAATTAATAAATTAATGAAAAGTGATAGTAAACACCTTTACTTTTATACAAAAAAAATCCTATTTAAAAAAAAACCCTATAATTAATGCTGTGCTGAACTTTCTATTCATCACGTTTTCCACAAAAATATTAAGCAACACAACAGTTTTCAGCATTGATAATAATAAGAAATGTTTATTGAGCACCAACGTAGCATTTTAGAATGATTTCTGAGGATCATTTGACACTGATGACTGGAATAGTGGCAGCTGAAAATTCAGCTTTGCCATCACAAGAATAAAATATAAAACAGTTATTTTAAATTGTAATAATATTTCACAGTATTACTG
>NW_015505836.1:8026-19150 GCF_001515645.1 Sinocyclocheilus grahami
CCACAAATAAGTATACGTGATCTTATATTTACAACTACATGTATGCATTTGGCCTTTCATTCATTTGAGAATATTCATTGACTCATTTACTTCATGTAACTTTATTTACTGAGATACTTTTGCCATACTTCTGAATGTATGACACTGTAAATTTCAGTCATACTATCAAATTGTTCATACTTATATCTTGCTTTTTTTTTTTAGCTTGAAAGCTTGTAGTCATTATTTGGTTTCCCAGCATTGAAAAGAGCAGCTTGAAGATTGTGCTAAAATCCTCCTTTTGTGTTTTTGACGGTTGAACGACTGTCATACAGGTTTAGAACATCACGACGATGTGTCAGACTCTGTTCCTTGTTTTGAGTGTTTTTTGCTCCCCTTGTGCCTTCCTTGCCCTTATTTGGTCCTTCCTGTTCCTGTCCCTGTTTCCAGGTATTCCTTCTTATTAGTTATCCTCCTCACCTGTCTGCCCCTCGTTATCTACCCTATTTGAGTTCTAGCCCGTTCTGTTCTTCTACGTCCGGAATTGGATGTTATTAAAATCTATATGTTTGAATTCCACTCCTCGTCTCCTCACTCCTTTGTCTCCGTACTCCTCACAGTAGCGCAACGTGACACGATGAGTATATGATGGATCGTTCAAATGAAGTAATTTAGTCAACTCTATCCATTTCCAGAAATCCAACCAAACATGTTTTGCATTCGGTTCTTGATGTTTATCTGGCTGTTTTTTCTTATTGATGCTCATGAGTCATTGATACGTCCCCTAGTGGTGTGGCGGTCTAGGGAAATAGCGGAACGCACATAAAGGCCACTCAGATGAACACCCCTAACTAAATAAATCTTAAAGTAGCTCACTGTAAAAACTCACTGCTTGACATCAGAATTAAGTTATTGCAATATTAGATCAAGCGAGTATATTCTTCAGCTGTTTATGTTTGACCAAACAAGCCCATTTGAGACATCCTATCCGTGACAATCAAGCAAGCTTTCAGCCTAGACATCTCTAAGTATCACTTTACAGTTGTGTATTGAAGAATTCTGTTTGCAGATGTTTTTGTAAAAAGAAAAAATTTAAAGCAGTCATATGTTATATTTTGTTGGACAACATTACAAATGATCCTCAACTGTTAAGATTGTTTTTAAACAATCAGAAGTCTCAATGTATATTAAGGTGTGATTCACTTAGAGTGTGTTTTTGGGCAGTGAAATGGACATACTATATACACAGAAAAAAAATGTGTTCACTAAAAGTTAAACTACTTTTACTTTAGCGTCATGTTTGTAAAATGCTGTGTCATGCACAAGTTGCAAGACACAAGCACAACGGTCAAACACGTCTGTCTAGTGTATATTTAAATAGTGTTTGCTAAAACTCTTCATAATACTACTTTGTGCTGACATCACCACTAACAAATCTACCTCCCTCTGGTCAGCATATTTGCAGTGACAGTTTTTGTTTATTTAGCATTCATCAGTTTTTAATTGGCTTTGCCAAATGTCTAAGAGGTAATAACTTTGACCTACACATTCAGAAAATGCTGCACAGGCCCATTTATGATGAATGTGTTTTATGAATGACTGCACAGCAGGAAGTGTTTATTGCTGGTTCTCTTGTGCAGTACGTTTAGTATTAGTGGTGAATTCCCTTTTCACACTCCCTTTGTGTTTGTTTCATTGTTGTCAGTATAAGGCCATTGATGTGTATATAGATATTTTTCTCTTTTTTCTTTTCAAAGATCACCTCAGGTTCAAAGGTTATGGAGCACTCCTCCACAATCAGTGGTGGAGGGAGAAACCCACAGTGACGTATAAGTACCTAGACACACACTAATGTCATCTGAAAAATCCAAACAGTGATTTGTAATTCAAGTCCTCTGGGCTTTGTAACACCAAATGCGCTGTGAGATAACTCTGAATTAAACTTTAAGGACATGCATTCAGAACTGTTTAAGGTAGATAATGTAGAGTATTGCATTTTTGTTTGTTTTTGTGGCAAGATTAACCCTTGTTTTAGGTTGTATGTCAGTTTGACGTATTTCAATTTTTAGAGTTGTCTGTAATTTTAGGTAAATCATGGTTTTCTCCTTGACATTTTGTGACTTTTCTCATTTAGGGTCATGATAATGCCTGTAAAGTGTCGACACACTGACCTGTTGTGAAATATGCATACAAAATTTATATTATAATTATTATGTTTGCGGTCAATTTGACCCGCATACTTACATGGTTAAAGGCAGCTGCACAGACTTGAAATAAGTTTCTCAACTACCCTCAGAGTCTATTTCTATTTACATTTATGCATGTTGCAGACACTTTTATTGAAAGAAACTTGACTGCATTGAAAGCATACATTTTTTATTAGTTCATGCATGTTCAGTTTGCTGAGAATCGAACCCATGACCTTGGCAGTACAAACAACATGCTCTACTGTTTGAACTTCAGTAAAGCATGCAGAAGAAGTGTTGTTCCACACTTCTTTTTTAAATGTTTAAAAATAGTTACAGTACTGTTTATAAAATTCACAGTTTATGAAAACAAAATATTTATTTTTTGTAATGTGTGAGGACTAATAATATTAAATGTTTATTGATTTTATCTGATTCTTTTCTATTTTTCATAAAGTGATTTTTGATTAATTGTATTGAATCCAATTGCAGTCAGTTTATCCCCAACAATAACGATAAATACCCATTTTTTAAAAGGGTTAGTTCACCCAAAAATGAAAATTCTGTCATTAATTACTCACCCTCATGTCGTTCTAAACCGGTAAGACCTCTGTTCATCTTCGGAACACAAATTAAGATATTTTTGATGAATTCTGAGAGCTCTCTGACCCTCCCATAGACAGCAATGTAATTACCACGATCAAGGTCCAGAAACGTAGCAAGGAGATCGGTAAAATAATCCATGTGACATCAGGGGTTCAACTGTAATTTTACGAAGCTACGAGAATACTTTTTGCATGCAAAGAAAACAAAAATAACGACTTTATTCAACAATGTCTCCTACGCGTCACCCTGGTGCTATTTTGGAGAATATCCACTGAACGCAAACAGCGTGAGCTATTCTGTGTCGCGTGACGCAGCTGACACAGAATGGCTTACGCTGTTTACCAGGGGGTTATTTTTACGTTATTTTTGCGTACAAAAAGTATTCTCGTAATGTCGTAAAATTATAGTTGAACCCCTGAAGTCACATGGATAATTTTACCGATCTCCTTGCTACGTTTCTGGACCTTGATCGTGGTAATTACATTGCTGTCTATGGGCTCTTCAAAGGCCGACAGGAGGAGTCGAGCGAGCGGCGTTCGCTAGAGTTTAGACGCAGAACTTTCGGTTATCCAGCTGTGATGTATTACTCTGCACTGCGGTTTACTCAAGGATATTTTCCACCTTCAGAATTCATGACTGCACTTCACTGGTACTATTGCTCACACTTACGGTTAGTGATGTGATCAAACGCTAATGTAACCCACGTGTTTCATGTGTCTTGTCGGGTAACACTGACTACTGGAGCATGTTTTACAAGAAAATACTATTTCAGTCTTTCTACCTCAAAATTAAACACAATGCATCATCATTCTGGGTTCAGGACAGGAGATATCATGCCCTCTAGTGGTGTATAGGGCAATGTCTATTTACAGGTAAACTAAACTTCATAGAATCTCCACAGCCACATTAATAAGAACAATATCTCAAACTACTGTATATCTGAGAATAAGTATTTTAGTAACTTTATATGCCTAGTTCTATAACTGGGTACACTCTAAAAAAATGCTGGGTTAAATAGGGACAAACCCAGCAATTGGGCTGTTTTGACCCAGTGTATAAGCCAATATGCTAGTAATATGCATGTTAATAAGCATGTTAATAATAATAGAGAGAATTAGTCCCTAAACTAAAGTGACAATTTTTTTTCTGAATATTTAAATTTAATAAATACAAATTATGTTGACTTTAACAAATTGTATTTATTATTTTTAAAATTTAAGAGCCACACTTCAAAAATAATCTCTTCAAAAACTGTCATTTGAGGGCAATTTTAAGCATTGGAATTATATAAGTAATTCATATATAATGGATCTATATTATATTTTAAATAAAGCATTAATGGACATGAAAATTGTCGAATGAATTTGATACATAAAATAAATGTTTATATTTACAAATATTCAAGGTACAGTACATTCATTCAAAATAATACGTCAGGGAATTTTAATATTTCCAGGCCTGGAGAAGTAGTGGAACAATCTTCATAATAGACATCAATGTTGTTATGCTCGGTAGTAAATATTTTGTTGGTGAGAAAATGCTGTTAGTGCAATCACTATGATTTAAGAAAAACATATTTTTCAAATCCTTCTCCGTCTACAGTAGAAGAGTCATGGAAAAATCATGGTAATTTAGAAGTCAAAAGGTGTATGAACTCTAAATATTAGATTCAACCATATGTTTTCACTTAACGCTGTGCTGTACTTACTGTATCTTTAAGAAACATTTTTATTGCACATTGTCTGTGTGATTCCTGTGGGGTCTTTTTTGTGTACCCTGCATTAGAGACCTGCACACACTCGTATGCACACATCGGAACTCCCGCCAGTCATTTATTTGTACCGCCCGGGGTCACAGACATCACCACCTACATTCACAGACTCGACCTTTGACCCCCAGACACCTCATTACAGCACTCCTAACAGAGGCAGAGCCCTCTGATCTGAGGCAGACTGACCCGAGGGGAAAGGTCAACTACTGGCCTTGCTGATTTTCCTGCAATTAGGCTCAATGCTGGAGAACCCCTTTTGAATTCAGCTAGCAGAGGTCGAGTTTCATCCAATCACCATTAAGCTCATCACCACCTGAATACCTCATTCAGCCAAACCAGGGTGCAAATTACTGGGGGTTTGGGGGTCGAATCGCCCGAAATAAGAGCTGAACCAATTCAAAGGATGTGAAAACAAAGCATTCTGGATATTATAAAAAGGATGATTAAAAATTTTTTTTTTTTTTCAAGAAGAACCAAAACAGTTAAATGAAAAGTATGGTGGTTTGGAAGGGTCTGAACCCCAAACTAAGCCACTTTACAATAAGGTTTTTTTTTAATTTATCATTATTTAACAATATTAGTTAACATGAACTATCAATGAACAATACTTCTACGGCATTTATTAATCTTCATTAACATTAGTGTAAACATTAATGACATTTAAGATGAAAAGTGTGTCTTTTAACATTAGTTGATGCACTGTGAACTAATATGAACATGAACCTTTAACAAAAGTTATTGTAATAAATGCTGTCAAAATATATTGCTCACTGTTAGTTCGTATTAGTTAATGCATTAACTTCTGATAACAAATGAGACCTTATTGTAAAGTGTTACCCATATTTCTATGTTTCAAATGTCTTTTCAAACAACATTATAGTAACAATATAGGCTATTATGCTTAACTAAAACTACAACTTTTAAAAACCTTGTTAACTAAAATAAAATTGGAATAAAATAAACAAATAAAATTTAAATATTAGATAAAACTTTAAGTAAAATAGTGAAAAGCTGCAATGGCAACTAACTAAAAATAACTAGAAAACAAAATAAAAACGGAGACCTTAGGCAAATCGCCTTTCCTAATAATGTGCTAATTAGCAAGTTTCATGATGAATGCGGCTAAAGTAAACAGTCTCTCTGAGAGCGGCTCGGAAGAGAGGGGCGGGGTCAGCACAGCTCATTAACATTTAAAGGAAAATGCTACAAAATGGCATGCTCTGAAAAGAGCTGTTTTTGACAGGGTAAAAAAGGTGTTTTTTACACTACCATTGAGAAATTTTAATCAAACTATGTTACAGACTTTTCATTAAGAACCTAAAAATCATATCAACTTGTGGAAAATGGGCATCCGATGACCCCTTTAATATTGCTATCAATCAGTTAGTGTCAATCAGATTTAGATATAGGTAAGTATATAAACAAAACATGACAATTACTGCCACTGTTTTATCTGATTATACACTTATATAAGTAAAAAAGAAGAAAAGAACAAGATTTTTTGTTTTAAGATGTCTTTGGAAGCCAAAGACATATCTGCACTACCAAAAATAAACTTAAAAAACCAAAACATCAACCCTCTCTAAAAATATCTGTACATATTTTTACCTAGTTAAAAATAATAATAATAATCACACTCTGCCAACACCACCATGAAATCCTACATCAACAAAAAGTACCCTTATATCACTTCACTAGAATTACATATCACAATAAAAAAAAAAGTTTTGTTTTTAAGTCTCAGAAATAGACTTAGGTTATCTAACTGCGCGGTTGCTTACAATTCAGCTTGCGCAATATGAAACCCAACTAAAAATCTGCCCGCATCTGGATTTTCACAGGCCTTTGAGTCAAAGAAGCAGAAGTTACAGACGCTGACGGAGATCCATTTGGCTGGAGGTCTGCTGGAGTTGTTGTGGAGAGAGAGAGAGAGATGTTATTGAGAGCAGACCTCCGTCATTGCTTCACATCCATTCATGCAGACCGTCTGCCAATCCTGTAACTGCTGTGTTTTGTGAGTGAAGCAGGTTTGGCGGGATCAAGGACCTTTTACATCTGAGCGAAGTGTGTGTTCTCTCCAAAAAAAGCTCATTTTAAAAATGATTTTTTTTATGACCCGTGAAATGTTGAGCAGGCCATGAGAAAGAAACTCATTTGGCCTTACGAGCTCCAAGAACAACTTGCTAATCTCAGTGCAGTCATACCAACACAACGGCCACGAAAAAAACAAATGCAGTGAATGAATAAAGTGCTAGACAACACAAACATTCTGTTCTGAAGGCGGAAACACATCAATGAATCATCAAAAACTTACAAAAGAAGTCGACGAGACAATGATTATACAATAAAGTCAGTGGACTCAGTGCTTTGTGAATTATATCAGCATTAATAATTATAATTAATGAACGCTAAATATTCAACTTTAACAAAATATTAAACTTAACTTTTTGTGCTACAGACATGAATGGTACCTCAAAAGAAGTAAGTTCTTTAACAAATGCAGCACATACTTTAATGTCATTTTGATGCGGAATAGTAAGCAACGTTGCTGAACACCTGCTACCATGTATTATCATTGGAATACCACATATATACTATGGCACGCACGTATTTTCAAAGTACATTTTGTAATGGAAGTTCTGTACTTTTGTCATGCAGATACCAGTTTTTTGGGACATGGCACCATGGTAATACCATGTTTTTTTAGACTTGATCTCACCATGGTAAAACGGGTAGTACTTCGGTGTAGCTACTATGTAAATAAATACCATGAATTATGTGCCTTATGCATTTATATAGCATTCCAAGGTACTCTCTTGTGCTATTTTAGCATTATTTATATTCTATTATAGCATTTATTAATATTTCAAATTATTTTTCTTTACATTTTCAGTTTTCATTTTAATTTTAGTTTTAGTAATATTGTTGTGCTTTTGTCATTTTTATTAGTTTATTTATATATATATAATTTGAATTTCAGTTTAAAAAGGTATTTGGAAGCATCTTGGTGTACCATGTAAATAAATATTATGGGACATGAATTATACTGAAATTGTGTACTGTCTATATTTACATAGCATTCCAAGGTACTTTCAAGAATGGTATTTTTTTTTGTAACATTTATATAATATTATAGTATTTAAATATGTACATTTTTATTAATTTCATTTTGTCTTTTTAATTTTAGTTTTAAAATTTAGTCAAATTGTTGTTTATATTTATTATTATTATTTTAAATATATAGTTTCAATGTTTTTTTATTTCAGTTTTAGTCATTTTAATACTTCAACTTAAATTTAATTCAGCTAATAAAAATCTGAAAAATCTGAAAATTCTTTAAAAAAAAAAAAGTTTTGGTTTTTCATAATTTTTCAATATTTATATATTATTTCAGCTTTATTTCAATTACTGAAAACTATGTTAGTAGTATTTGGTTTTAGTTTTAGTTAACAATGACAACATTTGTTATTGCACGGTACGTGTAATACACATGGTAACAAACATGCTGGAACTACGGTACTTTATCTCCATGACGGTGGGCCAGAGAAGCAGTATATTACTCAATAGATAGTTAAATTTGAGAGGGGGATTGTGAATTTAGGGAGTCCCCGTCTCACCCAGGTAGGAGTTTCTCATCCCTGGAAAATCACGGTCAAACAAAGACCCTGCTGTTACAAAGAGAACCCAGGCGATCCCGTTACGATTGAGACGTCACCATCCCGATCTGGGAAAGTTTCTGCTCGACTGAACAAGCCTGACCTGAGAGCATCTCTCCCTCACGCCGACCACAACAGGAACACAGTCACTGGTCTCAGAGCAGATCAAACATGCGTATCCTGCTAAACCGGGGAGGAGGAAAGAGAAAGACGGAGTTTTAAAAGCATACGTTGTACGCTTCACCCTCACAAGCGACCTGCCAACTAAAACATGGAAGAGAATAATACGATGAATCTTTCATCACACGGTTCGACTGCCAAACTAGCCCACCTCACAAAGCCTGTTCTGTTCTCTGATGTCATCTGTGATGATTTATCGGAGCGATGCACTTCATGTCAGAGTTTAATGAAAGAACAAATTCCTGCATGACTGAAAAATGCAGTAGATTATAGTTCTTTTTCTAAATTCTGATGGAACGAGCTGCGTACAAACTGATGTAAAATGCAAATGAATCTGTTCTGCATTCTATATTAATGTACATATTTCTGCATTGCTTAGCTACTGTGAACAGCAATGTAAGGAATATAATATAACTTTGTGGAAGAACTGTTTATTCTGATCATTAAAATAAATAAATACATTTGAACACTGGTGCGTTTCATTACCACCGTAGACCAGAAGTTTGCTAAACAGCTAAACACCATAAATAAATAAATTATTTATTTACGATTAATATTTCATAGGGATAAACAAACAAACAAAAAAAATAAGATATTTAGTTACAATCAATATCATTTGATAGGGATATATCAAAATAAATAAAAAAATTAATAAATGAATGAATGAAAGAATGAATGAATTATTTATTTATGATAAATATTTAATAGGGATAAATAAATAAACAAAAAATAAATAAATAAGTTATTTATTTACAATCAATATAATTTAATAGGGATATATAAAACAAACAAATAAATAAATAAATGATTTATTTACGATAAATATTTAATAGGGATAAATAAATAAACAAAACAAAAAAATAAGTTATTTATTTACAATCAATATAATTTAATAGGGATAGATAAAAATAAATAAATGAATGAATGAATGCAATATTATTTAATAAGGACAAAAGCATAAACAAACAAATAATGACTAGTTTGCTAACCAGCTAAACATCAGCAATAAACAAACAAACAATTTACTTATTTGCAAGCAATAGTATTCATGTTTATAAGAATCATATTAATAAAAAGCACAAATGTCAGGGCATGTCAAAACTTCTCCGGGGGCCCCAAAACCCCCTCAGACCCCAGAGGGTTAAATAGAAATACAAAACAAAAATATGAACAAATACATTTATAATTTAGTTATTTATTTACAAGCAATATTATTTAATAGAGACAAAAACTAAATAAACAGACGGATGGACGAATTTGAATGTGCTGTGAGACCATTATAAACCAGCTAAGACTGGCAAACCAATATATATATATATATATTAATAGGTTTATTTCAGCAGGGAAATAATAGCATCTGAATAGTTTTATTATAATTGTGTGAGATATCTTCATTCCTCAAAGCACTCAAAGAGTCAGTTATGGTTATTCATTTAACTTGAGTTTACATTCCACTTTAGACACACTGAATACAGTGAATGAAATTCATTCTACTAAAGAACACCACTACATCACTAAAGTTTATTATGATCCTGACAATGCACAGATGACACAAGAGTGGAAGCAGGACAGAGAAGGACGAGAAGAGAGAGGGATGAATGGGGTATGAATGGAGTACACATCACTTCCTGTTTGATCAGAGATGTCAGATCACACTTATGATGTCATTTTATCATGTACAATAAAGACTGAACGGTGAACAGGCATAAATTAATAAATAAATAAATAAATATCTTTGATAAGCACTATTATTACAAGTGGACAAAAATATATAAATATATTACAAGCAATATTATTAATAAGAGACACAATTACATTATAATAACATTTATATAATATATATATATATAATATATAGTTATCATTTATTTTTGTATGGACATAAGTAAATAAATAAATAATATTATATTTTTTTATATCTTAATTTTTTTTACAAACAATATTATTAAATATGGACAAAATAAATAAATAAATATATAAATAAATAAACAAACAAATAAATATATATATAAGGCAACACATTTTTACAAGTGGACAAAAATATATAAATATATTACAAGCAATATTATTATTAAGAGACATTATAATAACATTATATAAATGTTATTATAATATATAGTTATCATTTATTTTTGTATGGACATAAGTAAGTAAATAAATAAATAAATAATATTTATTTATATCTTAATTTTTTTTTTACAAACAATATTATTAAATAAGGACAAAATAAATAAATAAATATATACATAAATAAATATATAAGCACTATTATTACAAGTGGACAAATATATATAAATATATTACAAGCAATATTATTAATAAGAGACACAATTACATTATAATAACATTATATAAATGTTATTATAATATATAGTTATAATTTTTGTACCCATTTGCAAGCAATATAAATAAATAAATAATCATATATTTATCTTTGACAAGCAATATTATTGAAAGTTGACAAAAATAATATATAAATACATTACAAGCAATATCATTAAATAGACAAAAGTACATTATAATAAAGTTACATGTACATTATTATAATATATATTTATCATTTATTTTTGTATTTACAGGCAATATTATTAAATATAGACATAAACAAACAAATAAATAAATAATCTTTATTTATATATTTATTTTTATAAGAAATATTATTAAATGTGGACTATATATATATATATATATATATATATATATATATATATACATATAATATACTTTTTTAAAATAAATTTATATA
>NW_015505836.1:19230-24943 GCF_001515645.1 Sinocyclocheilus grahami
TGGACTATATATATATATATATATATATATATATATATACACATATTATACGTTATTATAATAAATTGTTATAATTCATTGTTGTACTTATTAGCAAACAATATTGTTAAACATGGTAATAGATAAATAAAGCACCTACAGCTCACAAGTTTTGCTTTAGTGTGAACATCACATATTCCTATTTAGCTGTAAATGCACAATATCCTCTCTCTCTTTTTGCATCTAGCCAAACTAATACTCACCAAGCAATCATTAAAATAGCAATAAAATGAACTGATCTAATCAATAAATACACAAATACCGAGGTTTGGAAAATTCGAAGGTTACGTTTCACTTTTCTAACAAGCTTTCCATCAGTTCCCTACTTCCAAAAATGCATAAATACTCCCCACTAAGCTCACAAAATCATTCATCTCCCTCAAACGCCGTCATCTCGTGTTCTCCACGTGCAGCACGGGTCATCTGGAAAACACGGCCTGTGATTCTCCCTCCAAAACTAACATGACCACTTCCCTTTTACGAGCCTCTTTCTGCAACCCACAAATCATTTTATGTACACACCACAGCGTTTACGTTCGGATGTAATTTTAACACGGGGGAAAACACGGAATTAATTGCATTAAAAGCAGCCGAACAGACTAGAGAAGAACAGATTTCCACGCGGGTCGTGTGAGATACATGTGATCTGAGCGCCGCCCTTTGATTCAGGTTCTTCAGACTGCAGAGCGACGGCCAAAATCAGCTTGCATGAAGGTGCCTGTTACGTAACCGTCTCACTAGTGCGATCATAAGAGCATTTCTGCCCGCTGTAAACACACACATACAGAGAAACGCATCCAGTTTCAACAATTCCCACAGCTGTCACTCAACAGCTCTTTGCACGCCCACAAACACGGGGCTCGCGCAGGTAAAAAGTTTGAGGGAAGGTGAAAGCCAGTTGAGAAATGAGGATGTGAGGGGAAAGAGACCCGCTTAACACACTCCAGAGGGCTTTTACATCTCTTGGTTTCATCATATTCGTCGTTCTCCTGCAGAAACACACTGCAGCCACTCCCGTCTACGTCTGAGGAAATGTCAGTATTCCCAAACGTCACCGACCGCCCAAAGCAGAGGAGGCACAACACATGCTAAAGCCATCATAGCCCTCGTCTGTCAGTCAGAAATGTGGAGAAATGCTGGCTGATGATCGGAACAACAAATTGGTGACAACAGACAGCGTCTGACGCTGTTATACAATCAAAGCCAATTGGGTTGGAACAGTCCAGAAAAATAGCAAACAACTAACTCAACTGGTAGAGGATGAAGGCACAGATGAAGCTTTAAGGGTCATGTGACCAAAATGCCAGAGTATATTAATATTAAGTTCACATAAAATGCTATTTATTTCATTTCTGTTGTTACTACTTTTCTTAACATTATATAACATATATTGTATCCACATATAAACATATTCCGAAGTCAAATAAATTCAGGACATATTTAAATCAAACAGAGCATGAAAAGTGGATTGAATCACATCAACTGATAAAAAAAAGAACTAATTAATCGCAATTATTTTCCGGAAATTAATCGCAATTTAACGTGATTAATCGTGACTAATCCCACCAAACAATAAAGTTTTCAAATACACTTTTATATTGCAATAATTTCACATTCAATTTCCAAATTAATGTAGAAACAACATAAAGACAGTATCTTTTTTTACTTTTGTTTAATTGCATCTTTTTTTTTATGACTGAAGGCGAATATCACTGAAACCAATACTTCTACTGATATCTCTATGAAATTTGTCCTAATATTTACCACTGACTATAGCCATTCAACATTACAGTATAATTGAGAGTTATCAATTTTAACATTTATTAGACTTCTAATCACTTCTAATATAAGTGAACTGAAAACAATCTTCACATAAACCCATTATAATAAATGTCAGCAAGTAGGAAATATACAGAAATTGAATAAAGTTACCAAACACTAAATTCTAAATTAAATATAGATGAATCCTTAAAGCTACAAAAGATATTGATTTCCTCTTTCTTCTTTTGTTCTTTGATTAACAGACATCACAGCAGCTAGGTTATTAGGTTCTTTGGCTGCTATTACTTTAAGAGCTGCCGCTGCTGAAAGTGACACAACTGTACGAGCTGACACGCATGCTCGTATAGTTTCATTTGCGCTTTAATATGAAATAATACAGGCTACAGCGCGCACTGCCCTATTTGTGCATGCAATTGACCCTTCGCAGGGAGTTTGATTGACAGATGATCTGACCAGTCATAACGCAGAATCTGCCATTTTTGCCTGACAAACAAACCAGACCAGAGAGTAGATTAACGTCAGTGAATTTGAACTTGAAAAATGGTGTGCATTGACGTCTTTCCGCAGTTGAAATAAGATACCTTATGTTGTTTATTCATGTTTACTTCATGTCATAACTAGTAGAGAGGAAGAGATGATCGGTTCACATGCCACTTCAACTGAGGTGCTACAGTGATCCGTCACAACATATTGAAGAGCCAAAAAATAGTATCTATTGTTTGAAATTCTTTAAAAAATTACAACATTTGAAAGCTGAGACTTTGTTTCATACCTAACTGCTCTGTCTTGTCTATCAGCGTGTTGTCAGTTTCCTCTTTGCTCCACAATGTATTATATCTATCTATCTATCTATCTATCTATCTATCTATCTATCTATCTATCTATCTATCTATCTATCTATCTATCTATCTATCTATCTATCTATCTATCTATCTATCTATCAATGCATTTAGGGATTGCCTTCTCTGTTAAAGATACTTTTAAAATTTGCTTTAAAATGTGGCTATAAATAATAAATTAATTACTGTCTAATATGATGTCTTAAAAACTGTGTGGTGGTCAATGTTTACAAGAACACTAGCATATAGATTGGCTAACGCTAACAGGCATGAACTAAAAGCCACAAAACTCCAATTGTTTGTTTTCTCTCTTGAAACTGAAAAGATTTCAAGCCGTTGATATCTGTTTCTGCCGATTTTCTGAGTCTGTTTGTGTAGAATGCACATTTTGAGTGTTTCTCCACAGTGCTAGATCAGAAAATGTGGTCAGACGCTTTCACAGACAGCTGGACCGTCCTGCGCTCATCACCCCACACTACGTCACAGCGTGTGTGTGTTACGTCCTCAGAGCGCATCATAACATTCTGTGGTAGCTCTACCAGCAAATGGCAAGGGAAAGCCGTCTCTGCCGTTATTTTTAACTCGTTGTCTCCATGGAAACTGCCATATATGAGAAGACCCGCACACTCCTGCCAACTTGCATGGGAGTGTGTAAACCCTCTGCATGTGAGTGTCTGATTTCAGGCCACATCTGTACAGGTCTATGCACTGTATCCAAAACTGCTTATTTAATAGGGGTGTGAATCGGCACTGGTTTCACGATTCAATTCGATTACGATTATCATGTCAGTGATTCGATTCAATTCAATATCACGATGCATCACGATTATATAAAATTTATTTTGTGCATTTTTAATAAATTATATAAGCAGTCTACTTCTTTAATTAAGTTCATTAATTCATGTATTAATAATTAATTGATTAATTAATTATTGTTAAGAATTAACAATAAGTAAATATAGCTTCAGAACATACAAGCAAATATAAAGTAATAAAGGGGGGGAAAGACAATTACAAGTGATAAACAAAAAGCACTTTCAGTATCTAAGAGTGCTTTAAGTATCCGAAAGTTTACAGACAATCATAGTTATGGCTTTTTTTTCTCAGCATTATTGCCATTTGATTATTACTGATGAGATCATAGACAGTGGCAGCTTTAATAGGCTGCATTCACACTAATGCACAGATCTATTTCGATCTATCAGCTGTTTTGTACTTTTCTGAAAACATAACTGACTGTGTTTCCATCAATTTCATAAAAGTATTCTGAGATGCAAGTGCATTTACATGCAGCCGTGAGCTTCAGGACAAACAAACACAAAGTGCACGTGAAAGTCTGTCATTACGTGAGTTTCGTGCATCTAATACTGCATTCCAACCAGCATAAATGAAAGCATATCTAAAGTAAAAGACTAAAGTAACAGCGAGTGGAAGCACAGTAAAGCAATACGCATGTGTCTCAGCACATATTCTGTGCAATGAAGCTCACCACGATTGTCTCTAGTGCACACACGTGCAATATGCGGGGAAAAACCAAACTCAGATTTAAAATTAGAGAGTGCATTTTTAATACTCGCATGACAAGCATGACGTCAGTGGGCTATAATCGATTATGGTCTATTACTGCATCGATGCAGAATCGTCCGCATCGCGATGCATCGATTAATTTCGACACCCCTAGTATTTAAACAATCTGGCGCTTTAAAGAGTATTTTGAGCCAGGAATTGTACAAAAGTACAAAGTTTCCCTCTCTGTAAGTACTACTGACCAACTAAAGGTCCAAGACCAACATTGTGGTTCAAAACAACACCAAATCAAACTGATTCTATAGTACATTCAGCAAAATCAACTTTTGCTTTTGACACAATCAAAACAGAATTTAAGGCATAAAAATGGTTACTTACCTGAAGAAGATGACAAGACAGGATTGACGAAGAGACAACATGAAAGAGAAAGAAAGACAGACAGATAGATAGTCAGTCAATGGACATATACTGTAAGTGTGTGTGCAATACTGTTCAAAAGTTTGGGGTCAGTTACCTTTTTTTATTTTTTTTATTTATTTATTTGTAATTTTTAAATGAAATTAGTACTTTTATTCAGAAAGGATGCATTAAATTAGGCAAAAGTGACAGTAAAGACATTTATAAAGTTATAAACTATTTCTATTTTAAATAAATGCTATAAGAATCCAGAAAAAAATAAAAGTGTCAGTTTCCACAAAAAATATTGAGCAGCACAACTGTTTTCAACACTGATAGATAATTTCTGAAATGATTTCTGAAGGATCATGTGACACTGAAGACTGGAGCAATGATGCTGAAATGTCAGCTTTGCATCACAGGAATAAATTACATTTTAAAATATATTCAAATAGAAAATATCTATTTTAAATTGTAGTAATATTTTACAATATTTCTGTTTTTACTGTATTTTTGATCAAATAAATGCAGCCTTGGTTAGCATAAAAGACTTCTTTCAAAAACATTAAATCAATAATATATATGATCATATGTGTATGTATACTGTATAACAATACTAGAAAAGAAAATGAAATAAATATTACATTTAAAATTGCTTTCATCACTGTGGTATGAACTTAAAAAAGACCTCAAAATGCAATTCACCCAGAGAATTTTCATTTTTGGGTGAACTATCCCTTTAAGTAACCTCTATAAGAGCTGCTCCAGGGATTGAAACTTGCACTTTTCCCCATTATATGTGAGCAGTGCACTAAAGCGTTTGCCCTCAGTGTCTTTATAACCCTCCGCTGAAGTCTCTAATGTGAGGTCATTCATTTCAGGTCAACTGCACTTCACTTCATGTGACAGAATTTATGTGAGAAACCCAATATGTGCCCATATTTTTTTATATCATACTAAAGTGTGCACACAGTGGATTTAAAAAGCAGACTGACGGTGAAGTGTAATTCAGGATCATTCAAACTTTATTTATATATAAATCAGAATTAGAATTTATAAATGATAATAACTGTATATATATTCTAATATATAAACAACAAAAACATATATACTGTATATATATATATATA
>NW_015505836.1:24953-37795 GCF_001515645.1 Sinocyclocheilus grahami
ATATATATATAAATGTTTTTGTATATATATATATATATATAAAAAAATCTGAGACCAACTGATCTGAGCTCCTATCCATATTAATTTCTTAGCTCTATCAACAAGTGTCTTGTTTTTAGTTCTCATAAGTAGTTTCAGGAGAAAAATCTGACACAAAGTTCAAATAGTAAATACAACACAACTCAAAACCATTAAGTTTCCTGAGCTATGAAAGAGCATTAAATGTTCCTCTGAGACCCTTCATTCAAAAATATCTGATGTGCTGAGAGTATGAAGACTGTCTCTCTTTCTCTCAAACACACACACACACAGCCCAGAGGCACAGTCACACACATTCATTCGCAAGCCGCATCATTACTCGTCCAGGATTCTCCGCCTCTGATTGGTCGAGAGGAAATGGATGGGTAGCAACAACGCCAACTGGCACACGTGGTCGACACACTCACACACACACTTTCCGTCTCTCGCTGGCAAACACGAAAACATTCATCCTCCCTGTCTTCAGAAAATACACTCATTCACTGCTCCATCTTTGTTTCTCTGTCTCCATCACTTTGTTTGATGTTGTCATGCTGTGGGAGAGAATTAGCGGGAACAGCCAATGGGACGGGCCGTCATTCACACACACACACACACACACACACACACACACACACACACTGACTGACCAACCTCATGCTACTCAAAGCCTACAAGAATGTAGGTCAATTTTTTTCCTCTCTGTAATAGTTAAAGAAAGACATCTTCTCTGTTAGAAACACACTACAGCGTTCAACCAGCATGTGTAGTATTACAGTGAGCGGCACAGGGTCATTTTAAAGGGATAATTCATCCAAAAATAAAAAAAAATCTGTCATTGCTTATTAGCCCCTGCATCATTCAGAATATGTATGACTTTCATTCTTCTGTGGAGCTCAAAAGAAGATGTTTTGAAGAATGTTCATGCTGCTCATTCTATACAGTGAAAGTCATTGGGAAACAGGGAAATTCAAGATCCAAAAAGGAAATCTACAAATAAATAAACTTTAAATGTAATATATTTTAACTATATATTTAACAAATATATGTATATATATATACATATATTTGTTAAATATATAGTTATATATATTACATTACACTAATTTTAGTACTTGTAATATCCTTACTAAAATGTTAAGCTTTATCATATTTAGTTATGTTGAAAGACATCTGAAATGGTCTAGAGCGAGTATTACCAGCTAACTAGAATTCCTTCTTTGGGAACGTTGACATGACAGTAATTACTAATTAGCTTAACGAAATGATGAGAAAAACAAAACAGAGAAAGATATGAGATGTCTTGATTCCCACGGTATTGATTTGCAGCCACAGGGCAGAAAACAATCCTAAACAATCCACCTGCAGGTCAGGAAACAGCTTGAAACAACCAACGTTCGAGAATGTGACACCACAACATCTATTAATCACCTTAAGCAAATGTACTGTCCTTTTTTTTTTTTTTTTTAGATCAACACATTTCATGAGTCTCATAAAATATGTGCATGCTCATAATATGACAGATTTCAGATATGGGCAATATTCCTCTTAGCACTAAACTACTAAACATCTGACTCCAAGCTCATCAATTTCCCTACTCTAAGCAGGTCAAGGCAACACAGCCCTTTTCTGCATGCAGTCATTACAGAACTGAAGAGATAAGCTAACAGGACTGGCACGACGTCAGTGAACTCGCCCACACACGGAGTCTGCATCATATCGGACCACCATTACGATATCACATAGCAAGAGAAGAGTGCTTCTCAATCCCAAAATCAGAAGAATTCCCCCCACACTTTTATATCAGGACTGGGTCTGTGATAGTCAACAGAAAGTTAGATGCAATGTAATTTTAGGCCCTGAGATGGAAAATATTTCTAAAGGGGCTGTTCATGCAGGAAACATTTGAGATTTTTTGAGTGCTGTTGATATTAGGGTTATGTACCATTCAGAACTAAATTATATTCTAATTCAGTTTGCATTAAGGTAGAAAACAGAATTCAATTTTGTTTCAATGTAAGGAAGTAAATTAAAATGAATTGAAATTCATGTAACAGTATTTTTTAAAGAGAAAACAGAACCTTATGCATTGTGGGAAATTAAGTGTCTCCTATCCCATCCATCAATCATTCCATCTATTCATCCATCCATCCATCCATCAATCAGTCATTCTATCCATCAGTCATTCCATCCATCCATCCATCCATTTATCCATCCATCATACTATCCATCCATCCATCCATCCATCCAGCAATCAGTCATTCTATCCATCAGTCATTCCATCCATCCATCCATCAATTATACTATTGATCGATCGATCAATCGATCCATCCATACATCCATCCATTTATCCATCCATCATAGTATCCATCCATCCAGCAATCAGTCATTCTATTTTTTTTTATAGAAAACAACCGATGCATTGTGAAAAATTAAGTGTTTCCTATCCATCCATCATTCCATCTATCCATCCATCCATCAATCATTCCATTCATCCATCAATCATACTATCGATCCATCCATCCATAAATCCATCCATCCAGCAATCAGTCATTCTATCCATCAGTCATTCCATCCATCCATCCATCAATTATACTATTGATCGATCGATCAATCGATCCATCCATACATCCATCCATTTATCCATCCATCATAGTATCCATCCATCCATCCATCCATCCATCCAGCAATCAGTCATTCTATTTTTTTAATAGAAAACAACCGATGCATTGTGAAAAATTAAGTGTTTCCTATCCATCCATCATTCCATCTATCCATCCATCCATCAATCATTCCATTCATCCATCAATCATACTATCGATCCATCCATCCATAAATCCATCCATTTATTTGGTTGCTGTTGATATTAGAGTTGTGCACCAATGAACTGAAATTCATATAACAGTAATTTTTAAAGAGAAAACAACCAATGCATTGTGGGAAATTAAGTGTTTCCTTTCCATCCATCCATCAATCATTCCATCCATCCATTCATCAATCTATCCATCCATCCATCCATCCATCAATCCATCCATCCTCAGATCTATAAACCTTCAAACTTCAAGGATTTTTCAAAACTTTCAAACAAGGCTTTGTCAAGCCTATATTTAACATTTGTAATGACAAGCTTTGCTATTCTAGTTAAAAATGTGTATTTCTGTAACTAAGAAATTTATTTCTTAATTCATCGTTTAAATCTACTTCCCTACAATCACATTTGAATTGCAAATTAGAATCCCATTTGAATTAACTTCAATTCAAATTCAGGAACGAATTGGAATTTTAAATGCTCTCAATTCAGTTCTAAATGTCGTACAACCCTAGAGTCTCTTGCTCTTCTTTTCAAATGCATCCGGTGCTCTGAACCGCAGCACAGATTAAAAACCACCGTTTGAGGGGCACAAGACCTCATTACCAATTCTAAACATCCCTGAGCGCTTTCTACGGAAACAAAGTTTTGAATGCTTCCTTGAAGTTTTACATCAGCTTTGGGGCTGGAGAGCAAGACCTTCATTTTCAGGAAGTTCAGGTTTGGACGCTTGACAGGTCCACGAGTCGAGTTCTCCAAGAGGCACCTGTGGGACAATAAAAACACGGCAAGCCACTAAATCTGCTCTCCATTAGTTCCCAATAGTTCCCAACCCCCGAACATAAGAATGCGAGTGGCTACATCTGCGTGCCGAGACCTGCGGCCTTTGAGTGACCCTCCCTCAAGGCCAGATTGCCTTCTGCCCGTAAATCCTGGAAGAAAAATGTGTTGTCCGATCCCCTCATTCCAAAGATCATCAGTCCACCCTGAAGATCCCTTATTTCCCAGCTAAGAAAACATTCAGAGCGTGCCGGATTGACCTGGAGTGAGGGTGTGTCGGTGAACGTGTGTTTTACTGCCATTGTTTCAGGCGTACCCTATTTAACTGCATTCTTAAAAACACACGTGCACTTAGCAAATAAACATCCTGATTGTTCCATTTTTTCATAACTTTGAGAGAACCTTGCTAGAATGTTCCATGTTATCTGAGGATGTTTGGATATATGAATGACTTGAGAGTCTTGATTCACTTTCATTGTAGGCACAAAAAAAATATCAATATAAAAAAACATCTCTTTGTTGTGTTGCATGGAAAAAAAAACTCTTACGGAAACTCATACAGGTTTCAATAGATATGACGGTGAGTAAATGATGACGTAAGTACATTTAGCACCACTACCATAATTATTGTTTCCTTAAAACTGGTCAGTAACCACACATATTTAAGGTCTGATGTGCCTTAAACACAACATAATGCAGACACAGTTCTCATTTCATTTAAACTTGGTCAAAAAAAGTAATCATTGATTAGAATCAGTCCAAAAACGTACTAAATGGATCAAATGAATCATTT
This sequence comes from Sinocyclocheilus grahami, assembly GCF_001515645.1. NCBI lineage: Eukaryota > Metazoa > Chordata > Actinopteri > Cypriniformes > Cyprinidae > Sinocyclocheilus > Sinocyclocheilus grahami. The sequence continues at coordinate 29,354 of NW_015505836.1, forward strand.
TTGGACTTCAAATAAATATTGAGTCAAAGAGTTATTTTTGAGTTTTTTTGTTTAAATGATGATTGGGTCTACTTCCCGTGTGAATACTTCCTCAACTAGATGAGCCCCAGATACAGATCCCCTGTAAAGACCTTGTCTCAGACGACCACCGGGACAAGACCGCAGGAACCAGACGAGTCCTCTGCACAATGTGACTTTGCTGCAGCCTGGAATTGAACTGCTGGTTTCGTCTGGTCAGAGGAGAACTGGCCCCCCGACTGAACCTGGTTTCTCCCAAGGTTTTTTCTCCATTCTGTCACCTATGGAGTTTTGGTTCCTTGCCGCTGTCGCCTCTGGCTTGCTTAGTTGGGGACACTTCATTTCCTGCGATTATCGTTGACTTGATTGCAAATGATTGCAAAGATAATATTTAAACTGAACTGAGCTGGATGATGACATTCTTTAACTGACAAATGAGTGTTTACGATTGTCATTTTGCATTATTGACACACTATTTTCCTAATTAATGCTGTTCAGTTGCTTTGACACAATCTGTATTGTTAAAAGCGCTATATAAATAAACGTGAAAATAAAAAATTATATAAAAAATATATAAAAAATAAAATGTATTTCCTTGTCATGTTTTTAAACTAAAATATTAATTTAACTCCTCAGTTGTATACAACTGAAACAGCTCATCACAGTCCTTCGTTCGTGAGTCAACCTGCATGTAAATTCTTGCTTGCAACCAGCAGGACGTCTCAGTACAAAACAAGGCTATTTATTTCTTTGTTTCATTTCACACAGCTCAGCTAAAACATCATTTATTTTTCTTCTAAAGTCCAGACTTTAAGAAACGGCCTGCAGGTTGGAACATCAAAGCTCAGCCTAGATAATTCACTCGTGTATGTCTTTCATATTTCTCTATTTCTATCTTCAAATCACACCAATCCTTTTTACCTTATATAGATAGCCACTCTCTCTCAACCACTCCGATTCATTCCCTGTTGTTATTCAGTTGGGCAAAATGTTGGACAAAACCTCAGTAAATCCTTCCAGCAGGTTTCCATATGAGGCAGCTGTGAAAATCTTTCTGGAATCTAACAAAGCAGATGGAAACCACTTCTTAATATGTTTGTAAAAGAGTAGCTGTACACCAGAAAGGTAAAGGTCTTAAATAAAATGTGACAGGACTAATAGTTAGTTATGGTGAGTTTGTCTCCCAGTGTTTATGTAAGCGCACTAACCCTCTCATCATTCTTCCTCAGCATGTCAAATGTCGACACTGGCCGCCGCTTGTTTTCTTTGATGCTCGCACGGGGGAAGCCATAGATAGAACCTCAAGTCACTTTCATTTTACCATACAAGGTGAAGCAGCGAGGGCTGTTAAATCTCGCCCACGTTGTTATGGGTAACTCCGTCTTTGCTTGGTTTAGTGCTAAACAGTCTTTAGTCCACAATGAACCTCTCAAAGTCAAAGTGCAAAGTCGGCTGGGTTTTTAAATATACAAAGTTGGTTGTTACCATGGCGGTGTTTGCTAAGGAGCTTCTATGAGTTTCCCAGGGTGTTACAGCTGGATCTCCCAGACTGTGGAATTTGGGGGTTTTAAAGGTGTTTTCATGCTTGGTCCATTTCACACTGCAAGAATTTTAGCTCAAAACTAATCTTAACTGAATCAAACTGCTCTATAACAAAACAAAAGTGTGCTCTAAGTACAGTTCGCTTTAGGTTCGCTGCGCAGTTTACTTATACTTACATATGTGAATGCAAAGTATTTCATATTTACTTCATTGCATAATTTCAAAAAACATATGAAGTAAAAGCATAATGAGACCCTATCATTACTAAAGCGGAGCAAATCTGATCTCAAACCACTTTCAATGCCAATGACAGTGTGAATGCAAAAAGAACTGGTTTCTTGTTTTTACTTTTTGGTCCAAAAAGGTCTGAGTTTATTTTATACAGGACTCAAGTGTGAAAATATCCTTATTTTACACTTTTCTCCTAAAAGTGCTAAATGCATTTCGGGATTGTGAGATATAAAGTCACAATTATGAGAAATAAACTTAATAATTAATTATTCTTTTTTTTTTGAATATACTGTTTTGTGACAGAGTAAAACAAAAATGTTAATTTCAGAAAGAAATCTTAAACTATAAGAGTACTGAGACATATTCCCAAATGCATATACAGTTTGTAAGTAAAAATAAAAATAGAAAATATATATTTTTTTCACTCAAGTTCTCTAAAAAAAAAAAAAGGATCTCAGACCTGTTTGAGTGGACCAAAAAGTGAAAAATAAACCAGTTTTCCCACACAGTCGCAACATATGGAAGTCAATGTGTGGAATCATTCAGCTCCAAAAACATTGAAGAATGATGTGAATATACTGTTTTGTGACAGAGTAAAACAAAAATGTTGATTTCAGAAAGAAATCTTAAACTATAAGAGTACTGAGACATATTCCCAAATGCATATACAGTTTGTAAGTAAAAATAAAAATAGAAAATATTTTTTTTTTTCACTCAAGTTCTCTAAAAAAAAAAAAAAGGATCTCAGACCTGTTTGAGTGGACCAAAAAGTGAAAAATAAACCAGTTTTCCCACACAGTCGCAACATATGGAAGTCAATGTGTGGAATCATTCAGCTCCAAAAACATTGAAGAATGTTCAATAAAACCACTAAATGCACACCTGCCTGGCTTTAGACCCTTTTAAAGGTCTTTCTGCTCAGCCCTGCAGCTTTAGACAAGAGCCGAGCTTGAGGAATTATCATGGAAAATATGTGGCAGTGAAAAAAGGATTTACATACCAAGGACCTGACAGAAAGTCTGCACATCTACGGCTGAGAGAAACTAGAAACAGTGCAGCATTACAGTAAATATGCTGAAACACCCTTATTTACCAGTAATATCAATTGCATCTGTGATCTACAGTGTTTTGTCAAAAGGGCTATTTGTGAGATCGGTAATGGCAGAAGAAAGAGGACAGTTACACAAGCTTTCACACTATGAATGGCCCTCATATTCACAAAGACATTTTTACTTTGGAATGACTTCTAAAGAAACAGCACTGATGATTTGTTCACAAAAAAAAGAGTTAACAAATTACAAACTCAAACTGAGATTGCATGTGTGTGACACACGTCAATAAACGTCTGGTTTGGCTAATATGCCTCTAGTAGGAGATGAATGTGCTGAAATTACAGATGTCCTTGCCCCAATCCATTAAACCAGATTAAAACCAGATGAGCATGAGCGTTACACGTGTGCTACATGTGTCTGTGCGAGTCCATCTAGACAAGTAGATCTGACAATGTGCGATCAAAGTGAGATGACCCCACACAGACCTGCTTTACATCTGAATGCAGCAGTGAACATTCAAAAATGCAATTGTTTTTAGGCATAAATGCATCATGCTTTATCAAAACTGCTTGGATATGCATTTGCAAAGCTGTAAACTTAAAAATAATGCTTTTTATAATTTTTCCCACTATCGTTTGATGAAAAACTTCATCTTTTTGGACAGACTGATACATGTGAGACAGACAACGTGTGATTATCATATCAGAAATAAGCTCTCCGTGTCTCCAGGGCTGGATTTTGTTCATTTAACGCCGCCATAAAAACTGCAAATGTGATTATTACAAGCTCTGAATAAACAGGTTTTACTGCAGGGACTCCAGGGTCTGCCAAGTGTTCAATAGGTTAATAAGAAATTCCTGTGATATTAAAGGCTTAATGGGGAAAAAACAGAGACGCACAAATGGAAAGAAGACAAGAGTTCTGTGAAACTGAGAGAACAAGAGATTGAAAATGTTGTTTAATGTCATAAAAAGAGTTTCACTACTGTTCCAAATAGTTTTTTTGTGTGTAACGAAATACTTCTATTTCAAGTAAATGCTTTAAAAAAAAAATTCTAAGGATCCTAAAATAATGTATCAAGGTTTCAACAAAAATATGAAGCAGAACAACTGTTTTCAACATTGATAATAATAAGAAATGACTAAATCAACATATTAGAATGATTTCTGAAGGATCATGTGACACCGAAGACTGGAGTAATGATGCTGAAATTCAGCTTTGCATCACAGGAATAAGTGACATTTTAAAATATATTCAATTAGATTGCAGTTCTTTTAATTTGTAATAATATTTCACAATATTACTGTTTTTACTGTATTTTTAAAACATTCAAAAGAGACGTTCAAAAACATTCAAAAATCTTACCAACCACAAACCTGCATATACAGAAAGTGTGAGTCTTCTGTTCTTATTTACCAAAAAAATCAAAAATAATAATAATCTGTGAGTCATTGTCACCATGACAGCTTTGCTCATTTCTTGGATTTTACCAGTGGACTCTGAGGAAAAATGAGGTAAAGATGACGACCAGAGAAACATCTGTAAATAAAAGAGCACAATTGTCTCTTTAAAGTCAACATCAGAATTGACCTTGTTTACTTTCTTAAAGGGACAGTTCACCCAAAACGACACATAATGGAATTAAAGGGGTCATATGATGCGATTTCAAGTTTTCCTTACTCTTTGGAGTGTTACAAGCTGATTGTGCATAGATAAGATCCCTGAAATTGCAAAGACTAAAGTCTCAAAACCAAAGAGATATTCTTTATCAAAGTTAAGACTCTGCCACGCCCCCCTAAAACGGCTCGTTCTAACACGCCCCCACATATCTAGGTCACTATGTGGGAATATTTGCATAATGCGCCCAATTGTGCACGCAAAAAAAGAAGGTGTGGTTTCAGTAACCGCAGTTAGTGTTGAAGCAGCATATTAAAACTTAATAAAGCATCTACAAATACAAATTACGTTTTAAAACACAGATGCTCAAACAGATGCAACACAACCCAGGCGAATCAAAACAACAGAAAAGGGGGGAATCCTTTTGGACGAGGCCGGATTACATAGATGCAGCATGCGTATTGTAATTCATAACAAAACAAGCTGTGATTGGACAGGGAAGCATGTGCTTGCAGCCAATGGCCTGGTTTTGCATTGTTTGTGTGTGTGATGTCTGTCTGTCGGAGCTCAGATTATTCCAAACCTTCTGTTACCAGTCACACAAACTCTGTCAGGGACTTCCTAACCAGTTTTCACTGTGTTCCTGTTTCTGTCTCTCTCTCTCTCTGTTTTAAAGAGGACGAGAGAGGTCTGAATGGACTGGGTCCAGAATATTCCGGTGAAACCTTCCAAGCAAAATGATTTCATTGTTTAGTCCTATCCACTCTCCCTTGTGCCCTCATTATGATACAACCCTCACACACACACACATACAGTGGGGAAAAAAAGTATTTAGTCAGCCTACAACACCATCATCACTCCATATATAGCCTAAAAATACACCCAAAATACAACCAAACACAAATAAAGTGTTTATACATTATAAAGCTTACAAGCACTTAAACTTGTCTGAATGTTTTCCCCCCACACACACTTAGGGTCAATTCCAAAGCAATAAAATAAACTGAAATAAAAATTTGCATAAAGAAAATGCAGAGTACATTAGAACTATTATGATTACTTTACAGTATGATATATTCGTTATGATTCTTCATGATATTTATTATGCATGCGTGTGTGTGTGTATAAAATTAATGACATAATTTTTTTAATGACAATTAAGCACATTTTCATCAAAATTCTATATAAATATAAACCTAAACCTATATATTTTGTTCTGAATTTATTACTAATTTCTTTATATTTTGAAGATGCTATATTATATTAAATATATTATATACAAATATTAAATATTTTGTTTTACAGTAATGAAAATCTAATCACTGAGAATAAAGAAAATGATAATAATAATAACATTATTATTATTATTGCCATTTTTTAATTAATCATAATTTATTAATAAACAACAATAATATTAATCATTGCATTATCAAATGTAAAATGTCCAGATATATAACAGTGATGAAAACTTTGGATTAAACGTGTCAGAAAATTAATATCAGCATTTAAAAACTTAAATAAGCTTCATTTACGAAGGCAAAATCTAAATTAATATTTTTTCTTTTGATTTTTTGACACAGATATGTTCCTTACAAATTTGATCTCATTAGTCCTCGACATATTACTCTTACAAAATTAATCATATTTTACATACAGCATATAAAGAGAGATATTTTCCTTAAAAGGTTAAAGAGGTCAAGCAGGAAAAGTATTAAGGGATCAGCTGTTACTATAATCAACAGATATTGAAAAACAGGGTGATGATTTTTCAAAAAGATGATTACATTTAGAATACACTGGCATATTTTAGTATTAAACGCTAGTGTGTTGTGAAAAATCTCTCTCACTCTCTCTCGCCACTCTGAAGCGGCAGAAATGCGACTTGGCAGCCCGGACACATCTTGCCTGGCAACAAAGCGGAGAGCGAATCCACTTCGGCATCCCTGCCGGAGTTTACGTCCCGCTCGGCTCGTGGCAGACCGACTGACTCTGCAACAGCGAAGCTCCCAGACTAAACTGTGACAGGTTGAGTCAAGGTAGCCGACGGCCGAATCTGGCTGCAATTATGCCTACCACCTTCATCTGAAAATGAGCTGTTTTAACAAGGGCACTTATAATTTGGAAGAGCCTCCTACCTTCAAACGACCATCGACAAACATCTGCCCAGACCTTTAAAAATAAATTGTGAGGTTTAGTCCAATTACAATCTGATTTCACCTTATTTGCCTGCACCCAGAACAGACGGTTTATGGGTCTGCTTTTCTCCCTCATAACTTTCCAAATCTTTTTTCCCCCAAACAAAAACAGTTGATTTATCCCATCAAAACAGAGACGTTTGAAGGAATTATGAATCTCAGTCTGGTTTTTGTGTAATCTGGCACAACGGACTGCAGATGGTCAATTTAGCATAAGGAAACTCGACGAACAAAGTCCTTGGAAGAAGACGCCGGCTGACGCACAATAGTGTGATTATAACTGATTTGAATGACTTAAAAGCATTGAAAAGACCAGCTGTGGGGATCTACTGTTTCCTAAGAAGTTATCTGATTAGTTTAGATTAGTGTAAAAGTATCAGGTTCACTAAATTATCTTTTGGCGTAAGATGATTCAGCAGACTCACCGATTTAGACTCAGATAGAGAGAACAAGAGCTGGAAGGCGGTTTTCTGTGCGGGTGGTTTCTATAGTAAAAGTGTGCGCATACATTCACTGCAGGCTAATGGAAGTCAAATAGCTGGTTTCAGTGAGCGCTCAGGAGTGTATCTGCCAAGAAAGAGGATTACATGAAACTCTGAGGGACAAAAAGAACGGGAGAGAAACAGAGATTGCGTGAAGGAGGAAATCAGCTGATTGTTTTTATGCACCAACACACTATAAATACTTTCAAACATGTATTTTGTTCTTAATACACACTCTTATTGGAACACAAAAGAAAGTTCTCAGCTGTTAAAATTGCTTCACAACATGTGCTAAAAAGACCATAAATCTGATGCATATAGTGTATGTGATAATGTTATATACAGGTGCATCTCAATAAATTAGAATGTCGTGGAAAAGTTTATTTATTTCAGTAATTCAACTCAAATTGTGAAACTCGTGTATTAAATAAATTCAGTGCACACAGACTGAAGTAGTTTAAGTCTTTGGGTCTTTTAATTGTGATGATTTTGGCTCACATTTAACAAAAACCCACCAATTCACTATCTCAACAAATTAGAATATGGTGACATGCCAATCAGCTAATCAACTCAAAACACCTGCAAAGGTTTCCTGAGCCTTCAAAATGGTCTCTCAGTTTGGTTCACTAGGCTACACAATCAAGGGGAAGACTGCTGATCTGACAGTTGTCCAGAAGACAATCATTGACACTGTTCACAAGGAGGGTAAGCAACAAACATTCATTGCCATATAAGCTGGCTGTTCACAGAGTGCTGTATCCAAGCATGTTAACAGAAAGTTGAGTGGAAGGAAAAAGTGTGGAAGAAAAAGATGCACAACCAACCGAGAGAACCACAGCCTTATGAGGATTGTCAAGCAAAATCTCCTGAACCACAGACGTCAGAGGCGTCTTACCTGGGCTAAGGAGAAGAAGAACTGAACTGTTGCCCAGTGGTCCAAAGTCCTCTTTTCAGATGAGAGCAAGTTTTGTATTTCATTTGGAAACCAAGGTCCTAGAGTCTGGAGGAAGGGTGGAAGCTCATAGCCCAAGTTGCTTGAAGTCCAGTGTTAAGTTTCCACAGTCTGTGATGATTTGGGGTGCAATGTCATCTGCTGGTGTTGGTACATTGTGTTTTTTGAAAACCAACGTCACTGCAACCGTTTACCAAGAAATTTTGGAGCACTTCACGCTTCCTTCTGCTGACCAGCTTTTTGAAGATGATTTCATTTTCCAGCAGGATTTGGCACCTGCCCACACTGCCAAAAGCACCAAAAGTTGGTTAAATGACCATGGTGTTGGTGTGCTTGACTGGCCAACAAACTCA
>NW_015505836.1:37935-39948 GCF_001515645.1 Sinocyclocheilus grahami
ACACACAGTCGTGTCAAGGAATTTGGCTACAGTTGTTAAGCTGTAGCTTCCTCTTGTTAAGCCACTCCTGAACCACAGACAACGTCAGAGGCGTCTTACCTGGTCTAAGGAGAAGAAGAACTGGACTGTTGCCCAGTGGTCCAAAGTCCTCTTTTCAGATGAGAGCCAGTTTTGTATTTCATTTGGAAACCAAGGTCCTAGAGTCTGGAGGAAGGGTGGAGAAGCTCATAGCCCAAGTTGCTTGAAGTCCAGTGTTAAGTTTCCACAGTCTGTGATGATTTGGGGTGCAATGTCATCTGCTGGTGTTGGTCCATTGTGTTTTTTGAAAACCAACGTCACTGCACCCGTTTACCAAGAAATTTTGGAGCACTTCATGCTTCCTTCACACTGCCAAAAGCACCAAAAGTTGGTTAAATGACTATGGTGTTGGTGTGCTTGACTGGCCAGCAAACTCACCAGACCTGAACCCCATCGAGAATCTGGGGTATTGTCAAGAGAAAAATGAGAAACAAGAGACCAACAAATGCAGATGAGCTGAAGGCCACTGTCAAAGAAACCCGGGCTTCCGTACCACCTCAGCAGTGCCACAAACTGATCACCTCCATGCCACGCAGAATTGAGGCAGTAATTAAAGCAAAAGGAGCCCCTACCAAGTATTGAGTACATGTACAGTAAATGAACATACTTTCCAGAAGGTCAACAATTCACTAAAAATGTTTTTTTTTATTGGTCTTATGAAGTATTCTAATTTGTTGAGATAGTGAATTGGTGGGTTTTTGTTAAATGTGAGCCAAAATCATCACAATTAAAAGAATCAAAGACTTAAACTACTTCAGTCTGTGTGCATTTAATTTATTTAATACACGAGTTTCACAATTTGAGTTGAATTACTGAAATAAATGAACTTTTCCACAACATTCTAATTTATTGAGATGCACATGTATAGCGTTATAATAGCCACCTCACTTTCTAGACATCAACATTGGCATTAAAAACCCATACTATCATAGGACTGGTTTATACTGGTTTTGTTGCTGTATCTGCATAGCCATGCTGTTTATAGTCAAGCTAGTTTCCAAAGAAGTATTGTTGGTAAATTTTGTTTTTAAGCTTGGTAGTCTTGATTTCTTGCAGTCTTGAGGGATAGTTCTCCCAAAAATGAAAATTCTGTCATTAATTACTTGCCCTCATTTTGAATAAAGTCATTATTTTTGTTTTCATTACGCACAAAAAGTATTCTCGTAGCTTCATAACATCACGGTTGAATCACTGATGTCACATGGTCTATTTTAACAATGTCCTTACTACGTGTCAGTTGCGTTGCTGTCTATGGAGGGTCAGAAAGCTCTCAGATTTCATCAAAAATATCTTAATTTGTGTTCCGAAGATGAACGAAGGTCTTACAGGTTTGGAACGACATGAGGGTGAGAAATTAATGACAGAATTTTCATTTTTGGGTGAACTATCCCTTTTGTGATTCACAAAGGAATCACAAATCATACAGGTTTGTATCACGAGGGTGAGTGAAAGATTTTTTAGTGAACTGTTCCTTTAAGATAAGCAAGCATGCACACAGCAAACCACCTCTCACAGCCACAGCGCTCCGCTCGAGGAGAATTCAGAGAAAGGTAAATATTTGATGCCTGAACTGCTTGTTACTTCTCCTCCACGGGAACAGACATCTTGTGTGGGCCACCGTGAGTTCCCAGCAAAAACGCCACAACCACAAACGCTTTTAAACTGAGAGAGAGTGAGGAAAACGCATGTTTGTGAGCGATGGGTGTGTGATGTCTCTTCTACGGCGAGTTGGAAAGCAAAATTCAACATATTAACTCAGTATAAAAGTGTCACAGTCAGGGTGGATAAAGTTTAAAAATGAAATTCCAATGATAATTAATGATAATTACATATTTATGTGTGTGTGTGTGTGTATATATATATATATATATATATATATATATATATGTATATGTGTGTGTGTGTGTGTGTGTGTGTGAGAGTGTGAGAGAGAGA
>NW_015505836.1:40766-49599 GCF_001515645.1 Sinocyclocheilus grahami
TATGTGTGTGTGTGTGTGTATATATATATATATATATATATATATATATATATATATATATGTATATGTGTGTGTGTGTGTGTGTGTGTGTGAGAGAGAGAGAGTGTGTGTGTGTGCGCGTTTTTGTGACAAATGAGGACATAAATTTGTATAATGACAAAGGTATGAAATAGGTATTACAAGGAGAAGGTGACTTTTCAGGACATTACCCCATGTCCCCACTTTTCAAAACGCTTATAAATCACACAGAATGGAGTGTATTGAAAATATGAAATAGCACAAAGTTTCCTGTGAGGGGTAGGTTTAGGGGTAGGGTTGGTGTAGGGCAATATAATATATAGTCTGTACAGTATAAAAACCATTACGCCTATGGGATGTTCCCACTTTTCACAAAAACAAACCTGTGTGTGTGCAATCCTCAGGTAAAGAAAAATCCCCCCATTTCTAGCAAAACAAGTGTCATGGCCAAGTTCCACATAAGGGCTGGCTAGAGAGCGCCCGAGAGATTGTAGGCCTCAAATGAATGAGAGAGGCTTCGGTCATGCTAAATTAGTTTCTGCATACAGCAGAAATGTGGCTTATTTCGTTTTCTTTAGCTGTGGGAACTGAGTTCTGTGGGTAATACGGCTCCACAGGCTATGACATCAGAAAAAAGTGATCCAGAGACAGAGAACGACAGATATATATATATATATAGAGAGAGAGAGAGACAGATTCACTGCAGAACACTTCAGTCGTGTGAGTTACATTAAAAATGAATGTTGAGAGAGAAAAAAGGCGATGCCAAAAATGGAAAGCACAGGAGAGGGAAAAAAAAGACAACAAAGGAGATAACAGTTTTGAGGAATTTTTAGAGTCGAACGTTATTTAGAAAGAGAAAAGAGAAGCAAAAGAGAGACAGAGAGAGAGATGAAAAGAGAACAGCATGTATGACAGCACTGAAAGTGATGTCAGCGATGCTAATTACATTAGCATGTAGCGAGGCCGATGACATCACAACGAGCCCCTCATCAATCACGTCCCACTGAACTCTAATGGCAATTCAATTGGATTGTATAATCGGCATGAGTCCCCGGGGCCCAATCAGAATCCAACTAGGTAAACTGTACAAAGCATCAAAATAACAAATAATGAATAAATTAGATTTTTGTAAAGAAAGCGTTTTACATTGTGACATTATTTTTTTTATGTTAATTTTCACAATTTCCTCCCCACATACTATTTACTATAGTGAATTACAAAATAAAATAAATTAATAAAAATTGAATAGAACAATAAAAAACTATTTTAAATAAAATAAAATGAATTAACTGAAATTAAATGAATATACAAATACTCCCATAATATATTAACACACTTTATAACAATACATACTCTTTACTACAGTGAATTACAATAAAATCATGTTGTATTTTTAAAATAACATATATTAATAAAATAAAATGAATACAAAATAAATAGAATAATAAAAAATACATTTTAAAATAAAATAAAATAATAAAATAAAAATAAAACAAACATACAAATAACCATAATATGTGAACACACTTTATAACAAATAATGACAAATTGTATTATTTTTTAAAGAAAATGTTTTGCATTGTGACATTATTTTCAAAATATATTTAATGATTTCCTTCCAAATTAGGGTCATTATAGCAGGGTTATTATTACTCTACAATACTCTACAATTGTGTAATACTTTTAAATAGAATATAAAGAAATAAGAAAAAATAAAAACTGTCATAAAAGGTTATAAAATAAAATGAAAAAAAAAAAAATAATAATAAGCATACAGATACTATCATTATGAATGCACTTTACAACTGTAAATTTGTGTTTGTTTTGTATGACAAAAATGGTACTGCAATATGGGGAGAAAGTATTTAACTGTGATGAAAATAATGTAAATGAAAATAAGTAAAATAAAAATGAACAAAGGAAAATTTAGGCAAAAAAAATTTTTTTTTTGGGACAAGAGATGTTCTTTCTGTGAGATTCACTGCTCATAGTCATGTGGGCCGTGACGTCCACTGTGGAAAAATGAAGACGAGCGTCATCAGATTGTGTCATCAGGCCAGGAATAAACAGAGAGAATCTTTCCTGAGAGGATTTTCTGATACATCTCAAGAAGTTCAGCTTTGGTGGAGCACATTAAATGAGAGTATTATGTTCAGCTCCATAAAAAAGCAAAAGGACTGACCTCATCTAAGAAGTTTTGCTGAAGTGCATAAGTTATGATGGGATTGATCTATAAAAGTTTCATTCTTATTCTTTTCACTCTGTCTTTTACTGTTTCAAACTCTTTTAAACCTCGACGTTAAGAGGCTTATGACATTAAAATGAAAGTTCATTGAGCATGAATGTATAACACAGTGAGTCACTGATTTTGACATAATGCTCTCAGAGAAGATCTGCAAGGAAGTTCAGCCAAATATGATGAACCGTACACGGACCTGACAGCCCGTGTTGTCATATATGATTAAATTAACTTCACATTTCAGGGATGGGCTAAAATTACTCTGCAATACAAAATGGGCCAGGATTTTCATGTCAAATTTAATCCTACTCTTTCTGCGGATTTGAGATCTAAAAAAAAACAAAGCATGAGTGATTATTACCGCTCCTTGCAAGCAACCCTTACAAATGGGTTACATGTTGATTATGTTACAAACTACATCAAGAGAAGAGCAGCAGGTCCGTTCTGAACTGCCATGTCTGTTCTTTCACTAAAACTGCCCTTGTTATATATGGGGTCACATGGAGGTGGATTGGAAGATTAAATGAAAACATTTAGGGTGAATCTCATGAAAATGAAATTAAATGAAATGATATTATATTAAATTAAATTATTACATGGAGGTTAATCTAAGGAAAATAAAATAAAAACATTTAGGGTTAATCTCATGAAAATGAAATGAAATGAAAAAGTGAAGTGAAGTGACATGTGGCCAAGTATGGTGACCCATACTCGGAATTAGTGCTCTGCATTTAACCCATCCAAAGTGCACACACACAGCAGTGAACACACACAAACCGTGAACACACACCCGGAGCAGTGGGCAGCCATTTATGCTGCGGCGCCCGGGGAGCAGTTGGGGGTTCGGTGCCTTGCTCAAGGGCACCTCAGTCGTGGTATTGAAGGTGGGAGAGAGCGCTGTACATTCACTCCCCCCACCTACAATCCCTGCCGGTACGAGACTCGAACCCACAACCTTTGGGTTATGAGTCCAACTCTCTAACCATTAGGCCACGAAATGACATGACATGACATAAAATGACATTAAATTAAATATTACATTTTAAATTAAATTAAATTAAAATAAGTAAAATAAAATAAAATAAAATAAAATAAAATAAAATAAAATAAAATAAAATAAAGACCTCATGAGAGCCAGTCTTTAAAAAAGATGCTCAGTCACATGTAGTGTCCCAAAATACACTAGCTATTGTGACCTGAGGGTAAGTTGGTGTGTGTATGTGTGCGTGTGTGCGTGTGTGTGTGTGTGTGTGTGTGTGTGTGTGTGTGTGTGTGTGTGTGTGTGTGTGTCATGCTAATGTTAATGAGACATGTTTGTCTGTCTGGATGAGCACAGAAAACCAGAGCAGATTACAAGGATGTGACACAAAGAGACGGTGACCCCCAAAAACAGATTATGGAGAGAATGGGGTGACACAGAGAAAAACACAACTGTTCAAAGTCATCATCCAAAAATTAAAGACAGAAAATGTGTTGCTCAAGACCAAAGGGGCAATATCAAGTTTCTCATAAGCAAACATTTTTTTTTACGTTTTAGTAATTTTATTGTGCATTTTAGACTTTTTAACATGCCTTTACAGTTTTTATAAATTTTTATTTCTGTTTTAGTTGTCACCTAGCTAACTTTAAAAAAACTTTTCTCTTTTTTTCAATATTTTATTTCATTCAGTTACTGTTCATTTTATTTCAAGTAACGTTTTTATGGTTTTAGTTTTAGTTAACTATAATAACCCTGATCACAAGCAAAAAAAAAATCCCCTGGCTGGTTGTTGGCGAGTTACAAAACGCATAGAAAGTTTCCGCAAACTGTAAACTCATTCCCCGAGTGTGTGGTGTAAAATCATCCCGCCTGCTTGTTGTCAGGCTCATTGAGAGATGCTCGTGGCAGGAGGCAGAGATTACAGCTCAGCACAAACAAGCGTACATGCCGCCACACGAGAGGAGGAGTCATTAGTTCCCATGGAGACAGAGCAGGGAAAGTCGGGACCTCCAATAGGGGCACATGCTGGGTGGGAACATGTGGAAAGGGAGGGGGAGCGACTCTCCCAAAATCTGCCATCAGCATTATTACACGCAGTGTAGTGTCTCGATTTCCCTCTAAGCATCCGTGATTACGTTAAGCCATGCTATCACGTGAGATCAAGACAAAGGCCATGCTTTGGCTGTCAGCGGTGAACATGTGGGACGCTGCTTTGTGAGCTCGCTGACAAACTCCACAGAAATATCACAACATCTACTGATTTACTGAGCAACACATTTAAACTCCATCCACTGTCCAATTCAGAGACAAAACGCAACACATTACGTTCCCACATGTTTTCCGGGTCACAACTGTTCTGGGTGGTTAATAATGGTTCATTCAAGTCATGTCGGAAAGATCGCATTTACGAGTTAAACACACATAAACATCACCACAAAGATGTAATTATGAGTGGGATATTTGAGGAAAACAGGAGAGTGCCATTGGATGCAATGGATGCAGCGTCTGTATTAACAGTACATTTGGTCAAATGAATGAAAATTTTATGCAAGTTGTATGTAAAACATCAATATATTGTACAGTTTAAGATGCAGTTAGCAATGCAATTTTTAGCACCTTCAGAAATTGCATTAAAAACATTTAAAAAATACGCTTGCGAGGCACTTTCCATCAGCACGTTGCCCTGGCGGCTCGGGTTCTTCACCAAAAGACCCAGAGTCACCGCAGCGATGTGCTCCACAGAAGAGCATGGGGAGGAGGGATTAATTTCGCCAGGGCAATCCCTGCGAGCTTCCCGTTCTTTCCTTGCTTCGTGCTAACCGGTCAAGCTCAATCTCTCATTCGGGGCTTGTGAGCAGGACGAGCTGTCGATCACAGCATTGTGGGGTGGGCTTGAGCCATCAGAAGCAGATGACTTGGCTGAGCAAGCACCTACGGGCGCCAAGCCTCAGTCCGAGGCTGATGCTGAGATGGCCCGGCCCGGGCAGCCAAGAGCATCAGGCTGGAGTGGTCTCCCCCACCCTACCCCGAGCGTTCGCAGCTGGATGATTGGTTTCTGGGTGCTGAGCGCGATACTAAGCCGCGCTCGGCCCCGGTGCCTTTCTTCCCGAAAGTGCACAAAGAGCTGACAAAATCGTGGAAGGCCCCTTTTTCAGCCAGAACACTGTACGCCGGCTCCTCTGCCCTCACCACCCTCGATGGGGGTCCCTCGGAGATGTAGCATCAGATCTGTGCTCTCCTTCCTCCAAGGAGGCCTGGACAGGCACCTGTCTGCTTCTACACTTAAAGTGTACATGGCCGTGATTGCGGCTAAACACGACACCGTGGGAGGCAGATACTGGTTATTAGGTTCCTCAGAGGCACCCGGAGGTTGAACCCTCCGAGGCCACGTCTCATTCCCTCTTGGGATTTCACTGTGGTCTTGCAGGCCTTACAGAGAGAGTGAGAACTGCGCTCACTTCTGTCAAGAGGGTGGGGGATCTCCAAGCCCTCTCCGTTAACGAATCATGCCTGGAGTTCGGGCCGGCAGACTTTCACATTGTCCTGAGACCTCGGCCTGGATATGTGATCAAGGTTTCCACCACTCGTTTTAGGGACCATGTGGTAACATTGCAAGCTATCCCCTTCCAAGAAGGGGACCCCGACCGGTCTCTGTTGTGCCCAGTGCGAGCTTCAGACGTTCTGAACAGCTATTTATCTGCTTTGGAGAACAGAAGAAGGGTAATGCTGTCTCCAGACAAAGGATATCCCACTGGATTGTGGATGCGATCCTAACGGCCTATCAGGCCAGTGGCCTACCTTGCCCACTGGGAGTGAGGGCTCACTCTATCAGAGGCATGGCTGCATCAGCAGCCCTAGTGAATGGGACCTCTGTAGCAGATATCTGTAGAGCTGCAGGTTGGGCTACACCTAATACATTTGCTAGATTTTATAATCTACGAATGGAACCATTTTCTTCTAGAGTTCTGAACATCAGTTCTTTGACTCAGGAGATTGGCAGGGTGTAGAGCTTGCTACCAGCGCTACTCCCCCCAGGGTAATTATGAGCTTATTCAGTCCAGCTCAGGTTCCTTTCATGAACTGTGGACTGCCCGTCCATCATATAAGCACTTTTTCTTAGCGAAGTTCAACGGAGGAACTTGCTATTAGAACTCATTATGAGGTAGGCTCCCTCGAGTGAACTCTTGTATTGGGTTAGTGCTCTACATGCAGTGGCTGCTCTTGAGGCCCCATGTCTGTATTCTCCACTGTATTGCCCCTGAGGCTCAGTGTTCCCCTAGACAGACATTCTGTCGATAGGTTCTCGGTTTTGGTAGATCTCCCCTTTACGCGGAGCCCACCCCAGTACCTTCCCTATGTGGTATTTCCTCTGTAAGTCCATAGGTGGATCTTCACATGTTACCTCCCCATCGGGTAGGATGTGAACTCCGTAGTGCCTTTCTCCCTGGGCGTTGGAAGGTTACGAGGAGAAGAGGTGCATTTGGTTGTGACACGTTGGCTTGTCAACATCTGCACCCCTGTGGACTCGTGACGTAGTTCGGCAGTTGTGGCGTTTAGTATAGGGACCCCTAGAATCATACACTCGACACAACGTCGGAGTGAACGACAGAAAGGGAACGTCTCGGTTACGTATGGTAACCCTCGTTAACTGATGGAGGGAACGGAGACGTTGTGTCCTTCATGCCACAACTCCAAATTTCCTCTGAGTGGGTTGAGACGCTTCTTGACTCCTCAGAACAGAACGAGTGAGCAGATGCCGCTATGCAAATTCTGCACACCCAATTTCATTGGCCTTTTCTCAAAGATGTAAGAGGTGTTTGGGCTCCCAAGAGCATCCCCTAGTGTCGAACAATCGACACAACATTTCCGTTTCCTTCATCAGGGAATTAGGGTTACCAGACGTAACTCTAGGACACAATTACAGCAAACTCATATACTGAATTCTGTTTATATTTTCAACTAAAATTTACAGCAGATTAATTTACAGTTGTTTGACATTTGAATACAGCAATTTTTAGGCAAATAATAAAGACTAATCATGAACCATGTTCACACTTAACTCGAGTTCCTCCATCTATAGCGATGGTTATTATTAAAACACATTACATTAATTCAAAGTGTGTGTGTCTAAATGGACTAATTCACCCAAAAATGAACATTCTGTCATCATTTACTCTCGTCTTTCAAAGTCACTTTGGGATAAATAAAAATACTATATTTAGTTTAAAATAATTGAGAAACGCTTTAAGTCATATTACCTATATACTTGTACTTTTAAGTCAGCAGTGAAGTAAAATGTATTATTTTTTACCATGTAAATGAGTTTTAACAAACCCCAGGTAGTTCAAACTACACATTTACTAGTTAAAACTTAAATTAATTAACATTAAAATAATTAAAAACATTTTTATTTTATTTAAATTCGGAAATAAAAAATTAAATTAAAAATGAAATTAAAAATTAAAAATGTTACATAAAAAAAAGAGTTATATGCAGACACAAAACATGAAACCTTATCATACATCCCTGCAAAAATATTCTGTGAACACACAGTAATGCAACAAATTCCAAAAATATGAATATATCAATGAACAACCCTCAAAACTACAGACAGTATCTTCAGAACTGAAAATAAGTGTATACTTGCACCTACTAATACACTCTAGTCGACGGCCTCATTTCAAATTCCTCCCTGATTGATTTAGCATGCAGTTTGAACATTAAAGTTCTTCTGTCTGTCTCCCTCTCCAGCAGACGCTGGGTAAATAGCCATCAGTGCTGTAAAGATCAGCAATAAAATCATTAGGCCAGTTAGCTGACAAGTAACCTCCCTGGAAGAAGGTTATAAACACAGCACTAAACCAGCACCACACCTCGCTAATGCAGCACGCTAATGCTAATCTAATCAACAGACATAAACACAATCAGGTCAATGATGTGTAGAAGTAATGCAGGGCTCTGACTGAGTGTAAACTGTGTCTAAAGCACTTTAACTGGTTTAGGGCTTTAGTAAATGACGGGTCAGGGAATGATAGGCGCTCGCAGGCATGGAAGAGGAATGTGAGTGGACGTGGAGATTTAGTAAGCGTCTGGAATGTTGTTATTAGATGTGTAATTCTCAAGTGCTGCCATTAGTCATTTATTTATGCAGATGTCAACACAAAAGATAAAGACACCAGTCTTCAGATTACAGATTAAATGGAGTGTATATTTATATATATGGCAATAGGGTTGCAAAATGGCAGAACATTTTTGGAATCTTTTGGAAATTTTCTGCTACTTTGCAACCCTTTATTCCATTGACAAATTATATAAATTTGTGACTTGATAAAAAAAAAAGATACAAATGATAGAAAATGTAATAGAAAAAAGTAAAAATTTAAATAAAAAATAAGATATATCCCAATATATCAAATAATAAACAAATCAGAGTGCGATTCTTTTTTTTACTCTGACTGCATTTATTTATTTAGTATTTTGACAAAGCATATATATGTGTGTGTGTGTGTGTGTGTAAATCAATAAAATAAATGTATGTTTTTTAATATTTTTTATTTTAAGTTTATATATATATATATATATATATATATATA
>NW_015505836.1:49899-75800 GCF_001515645.1 Sinocyclocheilus grahami
GCATAGAAAGTTTCCGCAAACTGTAAACTCATTCCCCGAGTGTGTGGTGTAAAATCATCCCGCCTGCTTGTTGTCAGGCTCATTGAGAGATGCTCGTGGCAGGAGGCAGAGATTACAGCTCAGCACAAACAAGCGTACATGCCGCCACACGAGAGGAGGAGTCATTAGTTCCCATGGAGACAGAGCAGGGAAAGTCGGGACCTCCAATAGGGGCACATGCTGGGTGGGAACATGTGGAAAGGGAGGGGGAGCGACTCTCCCAAAATCTGCCATCAGCATTATTACACGCAGTGTAGTGTCTCGATTTCCCTCTAAGCATCCGTGATTACGTTAAGCCATGCTATCACGTGAGATCAAGACAAAGGCCATGCTTTGGCTGTCAGCGGTGAACATGTGGGACGCTGCTTTGTGAGCTCGCTGACAAACTCCACAGAAATATCACAACATCTACTGATTTACTGAGCAACACATTTAAACTCCATCCACTGTCCAATTCAGAGACAAAACGCAACACATTACGTTCCCACATGTTTTCCGGGTCACAACTGTTCTGGGTGGTTAATAATGGTTCATTCAAGTCATGTCGGAAAGATCGCATTTACGAGTTAAACACACATAAACATCACCACAAAGATGTAATTATGAGTGGGATATTTGAGGAAAACAGGAGAGTGCCATTGGATGCAATGGATGCAGCGTCTGTATTAACAGTACATTTGGTCAAATGAATGAAAATTTTATGCAAGTTGTATGTAAAACATCAATATATTGTACAGTTTAAGATGCAGTTAGCAATGCAATTTTTAGCACCTTCAGAAATTGCATTAAAAACATTTAAAAAATACGCTTGCGAGGCACTTTCCATCAGCACGTTGCCCTGGCGGCTCGGGTTCTTCACCAAAAGACCCAGAGTCACCGCAGCGATGTGCTCCACAGAAGAGCATGGGGAGGAGGGATTAATTTCGCCAGGGCAATCCCTGCGAGCTTCCCGTTCTTTCCTTGCTTCGTGCTAACCGGTCAAGCTCAATCTCTCATTCGGGGCTTGTGAGCAGGACGAGCTGTCGATCACAGCATTGTGGGGTGGGCTTGAGCCATCAGAAGCAGATGACTTGGCTGAGCAAGCACCTACGGGCGCCAAGCCTCAGTCCGAGGCTGATGCTGAGATGGCCCGGCCCGGGCAGCCAAGAGCATCAGGCTGGAGTGGTCTCCCCCACCCTACCCCGAGCGTTCGCAGCTGGATGATTGGTTTCTGGGTGCTGAGCGCGATACTAAGCCGCGCTCGGCCCCGGTGCCTTTCTTCCCGAAAGTGCACAAAGAGCTGACAAAATCGTGGAAGGCCCCTTTTTCAGCCAGAACACTGTACGCCGGCTCCTCTGCCCTCACCACCCTCGATGGGGGTCCCTCGGAGATGTAGCATCAGATCTGTGCTCTCCTTCCTCCAAGGAGGCCTGGACAGGCACCTGTCTGCTTCTACACTTAAAGTGTACATGGCCGTGATTGCGGCTAAACACGACACCGTGGGAGGCAGATACTGGTTATTAGGTTCCTCAGAGGCACCCGGAGGTTGAACCCTCCGAGGCCACGTCTCATTCCCTCTTGGGATTTCACTGTGGTCTTGCAGGCCTTACAGAGAGAGTGAGAACTGCGCTCACTTCTGTCAAGAGGGTGGGGGATCTCCAAGCCCTCTCCGTTAACGAATCATGCCTGGAGTTCGGGCCGGCAGACTTTCACATTGTCCTGAGACCTCGGCCTGGATATGTGATCAAGGTTTCCACCACTCGTTTTAGGGACCATGTGGTAACATTGCAAGCTATCCCCTTCCAAGAAGGGGACCCCGACCTGTCTCTGTTGTGCCCAGTGCGAGCTTCAGACGTTCTGAACAGCTATTTATCTGCTTTGGAGAACAGAAGAAGGGTAATGCTGTCTCCAGACAAAGGATATCCCACTGGATTGTGGATGCGATCCTAACGGCCTATCAGGCCAGTGGCCTACCTTGCCCACTGGGAGTGAGGGCTCACTCTATCAGAGGCATGGCTGCATCAGCAGCCCTAGTGAATGGGACCTCTGTAGCAGATATCTGTAGAGCTGCAGGTTGGGCTACACCTAATACATTTGCTAGATTTTATAATCTACGAATGGAACCATTTTCTTCTAGAGTTCTGAACATCAGTTCTTTGACTCAGGAGATTGGCAGGGTGTAGAGCTTGCTACCAGCGCTACTCCCCCCAGGGTAATTATGTCCTTTCAAATACTGTATTCAGTCCAGCTCAGGTTCCTTTCATGAACTCTGGACTACCCTTCCATAACATAAGCACTTTTTCTTAGCGAAGTTCAACGGAGGAACTTGCTATTAGAACTCATTATGAGGTAGGTTCCCTCGAGTGAACTCTTGTATTGGGTTAGTGCTCTACATGCAGTGGCTGCTCTTGAGGCCCCATGTCTGTATTCTCCACTGTATTGCCCCTGAGGCTCAGTGTTCCCCTAGACAGACATTCTGTCGATAGGTTCTCGGTTTTGGTAGATCTCCCCTTTACGCGGAGCCCACCCCAGTACCTTCCCTATGTGGTATTTCCTCTGTAAGTCCATAGGTGGATCTTCACATGTTACCTCCCCATCGGGTAGGATGTGAACTCCGTAGTGCCTTTCTCCCTGGGCGTTGGAAGGTTACGAGGAGAAGAGGTGCATTTGGTTGTGACACGTTGGCTTGTCAACATCTGCACCCCTGTGGACTCGTGACGTAGTTCGGCAGTTGTGGCGTTTAGTATAGGGACCCCTAGAATCATACACTCGACACAACGTCGGAGTGAACGACAGAAAGGGAACGTCTCGGTTACGTATGGTAACCCTCGTTAACTGATGGAGGGAACGGAGACGTTGTGTCCTTCATGCCACAACTCCAAATTTCCTCTGAGTGGGTTGAGACGCTTCTTGACTCCTCAGAACAGAACGAGTGAGCAGATGCCGCTATGCAAATTCTGCACACCCAATTTCATTGGCCTTTTCTCAAAGATGTAAGAGGTGTTTGGGCTCCCAAGAGCGTCCCCTAGTGTCGAACAATCGACACAACATTTCCGTTTCCTTCATCAGGGAATTAGGGTTACCAGACGTAACTCTAGGACACAATTACAGCAAACTCATATACTGAATTCTGTTTATATTTTCAACTAAAATTTACAGCAGATTAATTTACAGTTGTTTGACATTTGAATACAGCAATTTTTAGGCAAATAATAAAGACTAATCATGAACCATGTTCACACTTAACTCGAGTTCCTCCATCTATAGCGATGGTTATTATTAAAACACATTACATTAATTCAAAGTGTGTGTGTCTAAATGGACTAATTCACCCAAAAATGAACATTCTGTCATCATTTACTCTCGTCTTTCAAAGTCACTTTGGGATAAATAAAAATACTATATTTAGTTTAAAATAATTGAGAAACGCTTTAAGTCATATTACCTATATACTTGTACTTTTAAGTCAGCAGTGAAGTAAAATGTATTATTTTTTACCATGTAAATGAGTTTTAACAAACCCCAGGTAGTTCAAACTACACATTTACTAGTTAAAACTTAAATTAATTAACATTAAAATAATTAAAAACATTTTTATTTTATTTAAATTCGGAAATAAAAAATTAAATTAAAAATGAAATTAAAAATTAAAAATGTTACATAAAAAAAAGAGTTATATGCAGACACAAAACATGAAACCTTATCATACATCCCTGCAAAAATATTCTGTGAACACACAGTAATGCAACAAATTCCAAAAATATGAATATATCAATGAACAACCCTCAAAACTACAGACAGTATCTTCAGAACTGAAAATAAGTGTATACTTGCACCTACTAATACACTCTAGTCGACGGCCTCATTTCAAATTCCTCCCTGATTGATTTAGCATGCAGTTTGAACATTAAAGTTCTTCTGTCTGTCTCCCTCTCCAGCAGACGCTGGGTAAATAGCCATCAGTGCTGTAAAGATCAGCAATAAAATCATTAGGCCAGTTAGCTGACAAGTAACCTCCCTGGAAGAAGGTTATAAACACAGCACTAAACCAGCACCACACCTCGCTAATGCAGCACGCTAATGCTAATCTAATCAACAGACATAAACACAATCAGGTCAATGATGTGTAGAAGTAATGCAGGGCTCTGACTGAGTGTAAACTGTGTCTAAAGCACTTTAACTGGTTTAGGGCTTTAGTAAATGACGGGTCAGGGAATGATAGGCGCTCGCAGGCATGGAAGAGGAATGTGAGTGGACGTGGAGATTTAGTAAGCGTCTGGAATGTTGTTATTAGATGTGTAATTCTCAAGTGCTGCCATTAGTCATTTATTTATGCAGATGTCAACACAAAAGATAAAGACACCAGTCTTCAGATTACAGATTAAATGGAGTGTATATTTATATATATGGCAATAGGGTTGCAAAATGGCAGAACATTTTTGGAATCTTTTGGAAATTTTCTGCTACTTTGCAACCCTTTATTCCATTGACAAATTATATAAATTTGTGACTTGATAAAAAAAAAAGATACAAATGATAGAAAATGTAATAGAAAAAAGTAAAAATTTAAATAAAAAATAAGATATATCCCAATATATCAAATAATAAACAAATCAGAGTGCGATTCTTTTTTTTACTCTGACTGCATTTATTTATTTAGTATTTTGACAAAGCATATATATATGTGTGTGTGTGTGTGTGTATGTGTAAATCAATAAAATAAATGTATGTTTTTTTATATTTTTTATTTTAAGTTTATATATATATATATATATATATATATATATACACACACACACACATATAAACTCTAATTAAAATAAAAAACAACAAAAAAAGTAATTCAAATTAGACGTTTGAAAAAAATACACACCAGAATTACTTAAATTAAAATAAAAACAGAAATTATAAACAAATAAAACACAATTAAACATATATTTTTTAATTATAATATCTCATCAATACTAAAATAACACTGGAACATTTGTAGATGATGAATAAACTTCTGTTCTCTTAGTTCTGGCAACTTGTTAATGCTCTACTTAGCACGTGTTGCCGTATGGATAATTAAATAGCGGTTCATTTGAAGTCCATAGAGAAGCTCTCTCAGCTCGCTGAAGACCAAAAAATGTACATAATTATTAATTTATGAGTATAAACCATACTCTATGTGCATACACAGTTTGCAGAGTGCCACACTTTTCACACTAACTGTGTGGAGTAGTAAAAACAGGCTAGTTAACATATTTATCAGGCTATATTTAACATGTCCTGTTTATATAGATGGAAGAATTCAACGCTGAACAAACACAGGCTTGTAGAGAGTCAGCTTTCATTCACATGAATAACAGCACCTGCAGTTCCGGCTGTAAACAATTCAGACATGTGCAAACAAATCAAAGTGTGCCATCACTCAGTTTCTGTAAGACAAGTTCTGTTTCAACACAAACACTCTCAATGCACTATATTGTTGTGTTGTTGCAGCTATTGTGATATTTTGAGCATTAGATTTGATAACGCCCAATTGATTCTCCACTCTAGAGTCAGTTACTGTATGCGCCTTAAGGGAGGATCAAGAATATAATGCATGCATCAATGCACAGAATACAACAGTATCATGGGAATTTGGCTCAAATCAAAGTAGAAACAAGCAACAGCATGAGATGTGTGTGTGTGTATTTATATCAATAATGGGATTTATAGATGGTGACATCAAGATTACAAGTCTAAAGTGTCTTTTGGGTTGGTCAAAATGCTACAAATTGAAGCCACACTGAGATTTACAAGTTTATCCTGCAGTTTAAACCGTTGTGCCATTAAATCAAAATTGAAGTTTTTATTACTTTTAGTACACATATGTTTCATTTTGACATCACTTATTTGCTAAAGTACTCCTAAATGTTGACCAAATTCACTTCTAGAAGATATATACATTTAAAATAGTGTTTGTTTCCCCCCCAATGGATAAAACTATTAATGATTCATTGCTTGAAAATTATTCCATAAAAATTGAATCAATAAAATGCTCTGTAGAATGAGAATATGTTTCTCACAATATTGCATTTTGGTTGTAGTTAGGTTGGGTTAAAACATTTTACAAACTGTACTTTAAAATGGTTTCAAAACATGAACGAATGAGTGAATAGAAATAAAATCAAATACAAACTTTTAGACTGTTTGGTATATGTTATGTTGGTATATAACTATGTCATAATAACATAATTTGTACATTCACAACAAATGTTTAAAAATGAAAACATTCCATATAACATATTTCATAGAAGGTTTCTGCAACATGAAAATATGCATTATCTGATATTAAGGTGGGCTAAAATGTTATCACATGCAGTGCTGATATTGTTAACTAAAAATAAAAATCAGTTTTATTTCCTTTTAGTTAAATGAAATCAAGCTGAAATAAAAAAAAAACAAAAAACAAATAAATATAAAAAAATAAAAATAAAGTTGATTAGTCGCCTTGGAACCAAAGTTAAATGAATAAGGTTAAGTTGACGTGCAAAAAAAAAGTGCTATAAATGAAAGTTTATTAGAATTAGAAAAGAAGAAAAAAACCTAATACAAATGATAAAAGAGTATGACATAATTACTAAAACCTAAACTGAAATTATAATAAAACAAAATTATTTTTAAAAAGCTCATTCAAAGCAATAATACATACTATATTTATACTTATACAACAGTTCGTTCTGGTTCTCAAATCTGATTGGTTGAGAACCGTGAGATATTGTACAGGTATCGCTACAGGAACGCCCTTTCACTGTTTGTATCCCTCCGCTTGTTCTAGCCGTGTCTATGTTTTATTTTTATTATTCACTGAGCTAATCGTAGAGTACGTTAGTTAATATAAGAAGCAACGTCTAGCTTCGCGGTCTCTCTCTCTCTCATTTGGATGCACGTCTTGCCGCATTGTTTCTCACTTATAACCTCATTATTTCTAACTAATAACCTAACTGAACGCAATATCGAAACCGGCTCTATATCAGCGGCTGTGATTGCCTGCGGCCTCGTGCCTCTGGCCTTATCACAGCCATGCTGATATAGAGCCGGTATCGCTCTCGTACGAGAGTGATATTGCTCATATAAATAACCCTAAAATTACCAAAAATAAATATATTAAAAAAGGCAAATAAACTTGACTTGACTAGCTGGGAAGCTCCTTGAAAACTGCCTCAGCTTCCTGTTTTAATAGGAAATACTGCAACTGCTACTGGCAGGTCAACCACGGAATGTGCTGAGGACATTTTCTAAATGTCTGTTTACACCACACAGACCCAGACTGAACGGCTAAAGCTCACTAATATCAATAGTTGGGCTCAATGGATGAGAAAATGATCCGCCCGTCAATTATGCTGTATGTCATTAAAGGATCAGATCCAGCGAGAAAAGGTCATCCAGTTAACAACCACGGAATGTGCTGAGGACATTTTCTAAATGTCTGTTTACACCACACAGACCCAGACTGAACGGCTAAAGCTCACTAATATCAATAGTTGGGCTCAATGGATGAGAAAATGATCCGCCCGTCAATTATGCTGTATGTCATTAAAGGATCAGATCCAGCGAGAAAACATTGTTTATGGAATTAAAAAGCCTACATGATTCACCCAAATCCGTTCTACTGCACTCCAGTTTCCAAATCATTTTGACAAGGCAAGTGCATATCAAAATACCCTGTTGGTTGGCAAACAGTGTAATGGAGTTTTGATTTCCAACCCAGCAGAGATTGTTGATTCACAGTAAATCACAGTATTTTACCACACAGATAGTTCTCAAGCGATCAGGTGACTCTGTCTGATGTGAAACCCGAGCCTCCGAGGCCACTTTTCGGAGCCAGTCAGGCGATTCCTTCAGCACTTGTTGAATTACAACCAAGTACATGAGAAGGAAGCGATTTCAGGAGAAACGCATAATCAGGAAGAGATCTCTTACTGTCGGTCACGCCCCGTCACAGATACCTTGAAATCCATGTTCCCTAGACAGACAGGTCGACGGCAGGGATCCTCACTTGGTGCCAACGTCTGTCTACACATCTCAGAGAGTCCAGGAATCATTAACTTACATCAGTATTTCCCAGAAGGTATTAGTTTATTAAGTAAAGGTCTGGCTAAAATGTCACCACTACCTGTGCACCGATACAGTACACTGTAAAGCCCATTAAAGACAGAAACGGCTGATTGACTGCTTTCTTAAAGCATAAACTCAACAGAAGAAGTCAACAAACAGTATAGTAGCTGTTAACCATTGACAATGTGATTTCCCCAGCAGGAAATTACCGGGACAGAAGGGGGAATGAGATCAGGACATGTCAAAAGCTGGACTTGAACCTGCATCATCCACCTGTGCACCTTAGTTTCAATGTGCAACAGCACTTGCTTGCTGCTATTTAATAAAGTATTAGGTAATTTAATAAGCATGTGGGGTTAAAAAGTAAGAAAGCTTCTCATTCTTATTCTTATTATTTACCATAAATTCATCAAATATTTATTTTGCTAATTAATTCAAATGTATTTTTATAACCATAATATATATAAAAAATATATTTTTACTTATGTATAATTTAAAAAATATTTTAAATGAACTAAACAACAATACTAAAATATATAACATATCTATAAAATGTAAGATTATATTATAGCAATATTATATTTTACAACCTTTATAATATTGGGTTTTATAGCTACTATAGTTGCACTAAATCCAAATACTTAATATCACATATTATCTGGAAAAAAAATTGCCTTCAATTAATTAAATGTGTATTTTCTATTGATACATATTAATTCAAATTTATTTTTATATAAAAAATAATATTGAAAAGGTTATTTTTACATATTTTACACATATGTGTATGTGTATGTATGTATGTGTGTGTGTGTGTCTGTCTGTCTAATTCTATAAATACACATTAATTAAAATGTATTTTTATATTAAAGGGATAGTTCGCCCAAAAATACAAATTTTATCTAAGCACCTTTCTCATGTTGAACACAAAAGAAGATATTTTGAAGAATGTTCGTGATCAGTTGTCGGTAGCCATTGACTTCCATAGTATTTGTTTTTCTATACTATGGAAGTCAATGGCTACCATCAACAGTGTGGTTAAGTGATGACAGAATAATTTATACACAAACACAATGTACTGTATCTACACGAAAACACATGCACAAACCCCTTATAGCCTCAGTTTGAAACCCCCTGCTCTATGATAATAGTGTCTATTGTGATTGAATGAGGTCATATGTTCAACCCCTCATCAAACTGTAAGGTGCTTATTACTGTAATCTGCCTGCTGAGGGGGCTGAGGGGAGATATCTGGAGCAATGGGCTGAGGAACACCATTCTTTTGGGGGCAAGAGGGGCCCTAATATCCCCCACCCTGTATCTGTTTATCTGTTTTCCTCACAGTCCAATTCTTAACCTATCTCTGTGTGTTTGGTGCCAAGGATTGTGTCGTTCCAGTCGTTGTTCTGGCTGGGCACCAACGTCAATAGCAATAGACACAAATCTCACATCGAGGAAGCTGCTGACAGGCAGTGAAATTTTATTCGCCCCTCAGTCAAACAGCGTTTTAAGTAATCGACGTGATGTGACTTGCTCGCTCGTTCAGTGGAAACATGCAAACAAAGTCAATGAGCGTACAAATAAACAAGTAGTGAGGTAATGGGATTATGCAAAACTTGTACTACACTTTCTCAGATCAAATTACTATTTTATGCTCACCAAGGCTGATCAAAAATACAGTAAAATCAGTAATATTGAGAAATATTATTTCAAATTAAAATAACTGCTTTCTATTTTAATATATTTTGAAATGTAATTTATTCCTGTGAGGCAAAGCTGAATTTTCAGCATCATTACTCCAGTCTTCAGGGTCACATGATCCTTCAGAATTCATTCTAATGTGCTAATTTGTCATCAAAAAACATTTCTTACTATTATCAATGTTGAAAACAATTGAGCTGCTTAATATTTTTAATAGTCTTTAATGATCAGACGCTTTCTAGACCGTTCGCACCATTCAAGCCTTCATAGATCAGATTCAACCCTCAGATTCCAGACCAGACCCAGTTCAGATCAGACATGACAGACGACCCAGAGACGGGCAGGTCGAACTGCTCTGCTAACCCAACACATCGGCCATCTGTGTAGGACAGATGGGACCCCACGCCCCCTTTCAGCCTCAGGCTACTTTCGCTTGCATTCTCCCACACTTACACTCACACACTCTCTTCTCTGAAAGAGGACCAGGAAGACAGAAACATGAGATGAGATGAAACAAGACATTTATTGGAAAAGGAGGGAAAATTGGTAGCTTCAAACAAAAGAGTCGTTTCACTTTAATACTTATCAAATTGCAAACTAACTTACTTTCTGCTTGAACTGCATATCCATGTGCATATCATATCAGAATCATTAGACTGATTATTAAAGGTAAAGTGTGTCATTTTTGGCTAATTATGATGCTCAAACAGACTGAGTAATGTTTTGTACAATACATTGTGGTGTCAAATACATTACAGGTTTCACCTTATTAAAAATTCATTGAATGACATGTGAACATGCCTGCTCTGTATAACACATGCAAATTATCATTAGCTAATTCTTGTTCATTTCATAACAGGGATGACTAACAGCCTGTAGAGTGAACATTTCCTCTTAGATGACCTGAACGACCTTTGAATGTGACCACACTGGCATCCCGTCCTTGACCTCTGCTGAGACTGACCAGAAAGACAAACTATCCCCTTAAAAGTACACCAACAGTTCCCGAGCTTAAACAGACTCCATATTTAGCCTAAACTGCCTCAACAAAATGAGGCTATGAGAAATAGAAATAAAGTTTGTATACCATACTGTCTGTCCAAAACATACTTTATGTGCACATAACAAATGTTTCAAGCTACATAAGTGTTGTTTTAGCAGTATTTATATACTATTATAGCTTTATTATTTTGAATTAGCGTTTATTTTTATATTTCCAGTATTCATTTTAATTTTCAGTTACATTTTTATTATATTTCTATGTAGCTTTTATTTAATTTTTATTTAACTTTTAGTCATTTTAATACTATGACTTCAACATATTATAATTAGTTGCCAAGGCCAAAATTAGCATTTTTTAAATTTAATTTAATTTAATTTTTATTTTACCGTATATTTTATGAGTTATATTTTATTTTCTATTTTGTTTTCTATTTAATTTTAAATTTAGTTTTATTTTATTTTTATTTTTTACTTTTTTATTTGATTTGATTTGATTTATTATTTTGTGTTTTCTTAATCACCAAAAATGGGCTCTCAGGTCTATTGTCGCGGTAGAAATGTAGAAAGGAGCAACAGTTTGTAAAACAACCTTGGAAGCAAGTTAGTTCAAGTAAGTTAAACTATTAACATGTTTATAGTTATCTGAATAATAACATCAAAATTTTTACGGCACATACATTTACTGCCTCAGTAACATAATATCGCATACATCGCATGCATTGGCAAACATTTCCTAAAGTAGATCATGCATCTTTTCACAACATGAAATCTATTTTTTTTTTGTCCACCAAAAATGATTAAAAAATCCATCAACTAAATGATCAAACAAATTCAAATCCATTGTAAAACACATCATTTCTTCTGTTCAACATGTTCTTGATTGAGAAAATAACGGTGGTGCTGTCTAATCTTGATAAATCCCTTTGTCTTTATTAATGAATGTGTTTCTATGGTATATAATTACACCCTCCGGCCTTGGGAATAAACAAGTGAAATCCCCTGAGACACGGCCCAAACTTCACCAACGCACTCACACGTCCTTCTCCTCAGGCCGCCAGCTGCTCGACCGCTCGCCACCACAAAGAGAAAGAGAAACAGAGAGGGGCCAGAGACAGAACGAGAGGCCACATGCGGCCGGTTGCAACATCAGCCGCGCAAAATCTGCTTTGAATTAAACTTGCACAACCACGCGCCCCTCTCCACCCCCCTTTTGTTTAGGGATGCCTGTCCTGCCAACTCTCACTCCACTTTCTGTCTCTCTCATTCCTGCGTTTCTGTCTCTCACAACAACACGAGCCGTCTGTGGTGCTGACAGTCGAGGGGTTTTCCTCGGGCCGTCTGGCTAGGGCTGGAAACATGTTCAGAAATGTGAGAGAATTTACTGAGGTGTGAATATGTGGGTTTATTTAGCAGTAATTTAGGGACATATTGTTCCCAGAAGTTAGATAAAGCTAACAAAACTTCACATTGCTGTGTGAACTGACTAGTGCAAGAGTCACTTATTCTCAGGAAGTAAGAATCACTTATTTTGAGGCTCATTTAGGTTCTGAAACACCTCGTTTTCATTTAATGTCATATAACGCAATATATATTCACAAATGTTTATTAGGAGTAACGAAAAAGTAACCATTACACCGTTATCGTAACTTAGAATTTACACAATAATAACGGGTTGAATTCTATACAAAACCAACAATTAAAACAAAATATGTTACTTTTCATTATGATATGTTCTTGAGACATGAGACATTGTTACAACAACTGCAAAAATTGTTACTTTTTAACAGGAGTAACAAAAATGTAACTTTCCACTTTTCTAATTAATAACATAGCTCTCTAGCTACTTGTTACTTCTATAGCAAATCAACAGTGAAACAAATTGTGTTACATTTCATTAGAAGTAACAGTAATGCAATACGTAATTTTTAGTGTTTATACCAAACACCTGAGAGTGTAACATTTTACTTCCTGGAAAAAAACAACAACAGCGGCACAAATGTAATTACTTTTTAATAGGAGAAACAATAATGTAACTTGTAACTTTTCAAATTTATACTATACCACTTTAGTTACCCATTATTTCTATACAATGTAACAATGAAAGAAAATGCGTTACTTTTCATTAGAAGTAACAGTAATGCAACAAGTTATTTTTAGTATTTACACCATAACACCTGAGAACATGTTAACATGTTAGTTCCTGAGGGATAAAAAAAAACAATAAGAAAACTTTGGTTACAAAAACAAAAACATAACTTGTTACTTTTCAAATACCACTTCAGTTTCCCATTATTTGTATACAAAAGCAACAATGAAACAAAATGTGTTACTTTCCATTACAAGTAACAGTTATGCAACATGCTTTTTTGTATTTACACCATAACACCAGAGAATGTAACATTACAATAACAACAAATTTAGTTACTTTTAACAAAAACGCAACTTGCTACTTTATAAATTCACACCACACTACTTCAGTTACACATTATGCATTACTTCCCATAAAAAGTAACAATGAAACAAACTTTTTTTAAACTGATGTAACAATAACGTAACTTACGTTTTAGATTTACTCCAGATCCCTTGACTAACTGATAGTTGCTTGTTTTACGGCTACATAGTAAGTGAATTTACATGTATTTTAAAATTTGATTAATACATAAATCATCATTTAAATGTCATTAATTACTTAAAACGCTTTAAGTAATTTGTATAATTTTAATTGTAAAAGTAAAGTCACCCATCGGTGCATATCACTAACATTGTTCCTAATCTAAAACAGACAACAAAAACCCCTTCTTTCACCACACACGCAAATTCACTGAATACAGCTGATGTTGAGTCTGCTAGCAACAATGACGACTCTAACCTGTGACATAACATGCACACACACAGACAAAAACATACACACACTCTCGCACGTTTTCCCGAAAGTGAGTCAGCAGGGTTTCACTGTTTCCAAGAACAATATCAGAGCCCGGAAAACAAAGGCAGCAGAAGCCACAAAACAGAGTCAGGTCACTGGCAGCTCAGACCGGGCGTAACTGTGTGTGAAGGAAAGCATGTCTAGTACTCTAATGTAGGGAAACTGAGAATTTTTGGTGGTACGTCTGGATGTACCGTGACCATGTTTTTATCCAACACTCCCGCAGGAATTGAGATTTCTCTCTGATGCACAGCCAAGCTAGACGCATTCAACTGGGATGCTATCACTGCCGGCTCTTTCTCGCAGACACATATGTATGTTCATCTGTTTATCTGACTGTGGTAACACTGTTTATCTTGGCCAAGAGCCGCCAGAATGCTGCTGTCCACAATGAAAATAACATTATAATTGGCGCATGTCAATGCATTGGCTGTATGTTAACGGCTGCCTCCACATTATTGTGTCCACACTATTCATGCCTTCTGAGTGAATCTAATCCCTACATAACAACCAATCCGTGAGCTCCATACCTTCGCATGACTAGTGATGAAGTTTTCATTCATTTCTGTCTCTTTTGTGACTGTGCACATGAATAGCGTGCAGCTGTAAGCGTTACGTCATTCTCCTCTGACAGGTTTGCCTTATAATAGAAGTTATTAGCATAAAGCTAAACACCTGCATGTCACGCCACTCATGTCCTGTCACATCCTTCATAGTTATCTTCTCAAAATATTTGCCAGGAACAGTCCTGGGATAAATACAACCTAAGCTCTAAAGTGTCTATGTCATGCCATTGAATATTTCAAGAAAATGTGAATTTGATTTGACCACGCCCCATGCACAGGAAGTTGACATTAAAAGTAATTTACTGAATTAAATTCAAAGAATTTCAACAAAGACAATGCATTCTGGGAAATTAAGTGTTCTTCCCTTATTTACAAAAGTTGATTTATTAAATAAACTGATCTATCCATTCATCCATCTATCCATTTATCCAACCATCCATCCATTCATATATCCATCAGTTTGTCCATCCATCCATCTGTACATCTAACCATCCGTCCATGCCATCCATTAAAACATTTTTATTTTTCAAACCTTTGAGATAAGGATGGAAATTATGTAGCTACAGTTATGCATATCGCACAACCTTAGTACAAATTAAGATGTGCAACATCAAAATCCAACAGTGTTCGACTCGAGGTGTTTGTGTGATTAGAAACAGTCGAAAAACACTTCCATTATCTGCCCACTGGCGAGCACAAGCTACTAGGCATGGCAAATAATGCCTCAAAGTTTTGTTCAGTCATTCAAACAAGATGTAGAACCAAAGGCAAGGACATACTGGGAATGAACACTGGCTCAGCTGAGCCAAAACCAAGACTTATTTATGTATTCATAACTGTATTGAGCATGTGTGTGTGTGTGTGTGTGTGTGTGTGTGTGTGTGTGTGAGAGAGAGGGAAAGAGAACCACACGCTCTGATCCTCATTGGAGCCCAAAGTCTTGCTTCTCATGCCAAACTGGCTCAGGGGAGTCATTCCGAACAATGTGCGGAGAGCTACAATGCCAGTGAGTGATTTCTCTGCCTCTTCACTGCTTTTGAAGAATCATATACTACGCAATTTGTACATACTTAAAGGGATATTTCACCCGAAAATTAAAATTCTGTCATCATTTACTCATAAAAACAAATTTTCACTGGAGAAAGCAATATTAGGGATAGAAGATTTGTAATTTAGCAATGGTTTGAAGTTGAAAACATCTTAATGATAGATTTGTTTCTTAGAAACATGGAGCTTTTCACTTCACAACATTTGCATCTTGAATGGTCTGAAGGTGAGTAAATTTTCATTGAATGTTTGGGTGAACTATTACTTTAAACCAGATATGTTAGCATTCACGACTCTCTTCAAAATGTTGCTTCGTCATGACAATAGTTGACTTGAAAGAAAAAAATGGACAGCTTACGTTAACGCCCGCTGCATTTTGTTCGGCAAATCTGAGAATGTGACACCTTAAATCACATTGTGCATAGTGATCTTACAGATTCGGTGACTGGGTTCATGTAATTGAGAATGTCTCGGCCTTGGAGATTCACAAAGCTCAACTTGAGCAAGGCCAAAGTTGACGTGAGCCTTGACTCCAGGACATTTTCTTGTGGTACACCATCCATAACAGTTCCCTCCTATCCTACGAGAGGAACCAAAGCAAATTAACTAGATTAAAAACGCAGATGATCTAACTCATCTCAAAGCATTCCATATATTAAAAACTGATATCCAGCTGTCCTCCTCCGCTCGGATAAAATAGAATCCACATGTCTGCCCAATCAAATTAAACGAAACTCTGCATCTTCCTTCATATTGTATTATGACAGTGGTCTGTTTCTGTCTATCACACACTATAAATACACACATACACATAACACATGTAATTATTTTAGTTGTGTTTATACTGTCCTTTGTGTGTGATTTTTGGTTTCCAGAAACATATCCAAATTACATTCCAAAGTGTGTGCGCGTAAGTTTGGGAAACCAGCAAAACTAGATGTAGATCGAGAAAAACCCAGTTAACATCATGTTTTGTGGACGAACTCCCTGGGGTGCTGTATAACCACATTTGATGACTCTAATAGAGTATTAATGGTCTGGAATAAAAGGACTACGTGGTGGTTGTAGTCGTTTTGTTTTTCCTCCCATCTTCTCCTCTTCCTTTGATCTTTACTGTTTTCCTAATAGTGGGAGAGAGTCAATGCAATACTGCCGGAGTCTTGGGGGTTCGCTTTCCGAGACCTGGGATACTCAGCAACAAACACAAAAAACTAAAAGAACAGCTAACAGATCTAGTGGAAAACTTTGTTTAAAACTCTTTTGCAGTTGAATATCTCTAATTTAGGCATATTTTAGCATTTATAACACAAAGCTTCCAATCCAGTCCACTTGCTGAATACTGAATATGTAACATGCAAATACTGGCAGTCGTATGTTAATGAGCTCATAACTTACATAATTTACTTTCCATTGATCAATGATCAAACTCATATCAAAACTGGTCAAATTCACATCAATTCCACTTAAAGGTCCCATGGCATGAAAATGTCACTTTATGAGGTTTTTTAACATTAATATGAGTTCCCCCTGTATTATTTTGAACTCTTTTTTGCATACTCTAACAAACCCAAAGAGTAAAAGAACAGCTAAATGTAGTATAATGTTGTAGAACATAATTACAAATTATTAGTTTCCAATGAACAAATATGATTCCACTTAAGTCACTGGCATTTTTAGTAATGCTTATATTTCCCCAAAACATGCATAATTTAGTTTTTCATGATGGTTTCCCATCGTCATTCTGTAAATGATTAATGGAAACTAAACTGTAAAATTGTTATGATAGTCATGAGCTCATTAACATATGACAACAAACATTTACATATGATTACATATTCGGAACAAAGGTGGCATAAATTATACAAATGACTTAAGTGGAATTCATATGAATTCCAAGGAAGTAAACTGAACCGACACAGTTTTGATAATCATATTCTGTGGAAATACTGAGAAAAAATGTTGTTCACTCAAAAATGCACTCATTTATACAGAGGATTTGGAATAACATGTCATATTAAGTCCTATTGAGTACATTTATGATCATTTTATAATGTTTCGAAAGCAAAAACTATTTACTTTTTAGTATTTTGGTCTTTTTTCCAGTACAAAAATCTAAATATTCTTAAATTAAGACACATTTACATATAAAGTCTTTTATGAAAAACTGATCAATATTAAGTGACTTTATACTTAAAGTGAGAAAAAATATCTGCCAATGGGGTAAGAAAAATTAAATTAATTTCAAGTTTAATTTTAACTAAATTGTTTTTACCCCACTGGCAGACGTTTTTGTTTGTTTGTTTTAAGTGTAAACTCACTTATTTTTTGCCATTTTTTCAGAAACAAGACTTATCTCATGCAGTTTTGCTTCTCAAGTATCTTGATTTAAGAATGTTTAGGTATTTGTACTAAAAAGCAAGACTAAAATACAGCTTTGGACAACTCCAAATTGTATGGAAAAAGAGCAGCTTGAACATGCTTCAAATGATCTCTTTTTGTGTTCTACAGAAGAAAGGGAAAATCTGAAAAGACATGAGTGGCAGAACTTGATGACAGAATTCGTTTTTGGTTTAACTATGCCTTTAATTCCAAATTTAACTGAAGATAAACCAATGAGAAAATGAACTTTAGCAGGACTCCAGATGCTTGTGTTGTGGGAAACTCTGAGGCCTCGAGGGGAACTTTGGGAAGTTACAGCATGTCATCACATCGGCCAAATTGAGAACAAATAAAGCAACAAGAAACAGAATAAGACTGTGTGTATGTTTGTGTGTGAGAGCGATCCATCAGCGGATGTCTCATTACGCACTAAATTCACCAACAGCTCCAGAAGGGTGTGAAAGCGAATGAGCCAGACAGACAGAGAGAGACAGAAATCCCCAGTTTAGTTTCATGGATGATCCGTGAAATTAGTATGTGTCTCGGATATCTCGGGAAGTTCCCATATGATTACAGCACACAGATGTACGTGTATATGCATCTTATGGAGCATATGGTAAGAACTGCATGGCCATTCTCTGATTTCATATTCAAAAATCCACCATATCACTGCATGAATCAAAGGATTAAACTGAATAGGTGCATGTTTGATTTCAACGCACACATTGCTGAAATGCAAAAGTGGCACAAGCGTTCACCCTTGATTCTGTGCTGTATCATATTGCACATAACACATCATCATGAGAATCAGTGTAAAAAGACTGACAGGAAGTGGACATACAGGCAGAGGCTAATGCATTTATAATGAGGGGTTATTCTGGTGCCACGGCCGCAGAAGGAATGACAGAATCGGAAAAAGAGAAACGGAGCATTGAATGTAAAGCTAAAGAGAGAGCAAATGTTTCTGAGAACGCACAAATAATTCATATCATGGAAAACAGGATTTGTATTGCGATTCTGAAGCGTGAGTTTGATGTGCTATGTAGATGTAGTCATTCTTTGTAAATGCAATCTGTGTAAGAGGATTTGTAACAGCTCTTATCTAAAAACTAGCATAGAAATGAATTGGTCAAAAGTTAAAGGAACCCTGAACTATGCCTGTACACAGAGTCTCACAGGCAAAGTAGCAACACTACTTGACAAATGCTATCACTGGACTTCACTGGTTTGTCTTACAATTTCTCTTCTTTTATCTAGAGCTGTAAAATCAGCGAGCAGAAAATCCCTCCTCCTGTTGGCAGGAGTTTGACACTTGACACCGTCATTCAGACCACAGATAAGGTGAAGAGGGTTCTGCTGATAACAGACGGTCATCAGCAGGCCAGAGCACGCTTACAACACAGAGACTCGTTAACAAAAGGGCTCTAATTTGGGACAAAGCCTGTGTGTCTAAAATCAGAGATTATTATAGGGAGAATGGTCCAGAAATGGGTCATATTTCAACCATAAATTGAAATACTTTTAATTAGAAATTTTGAAATTACAAAAAAACAAACAAAAAAAACATTTCTTTCTTTCTTTCTTTCTTTCTTTCTTTCTTTCTTTCTTTCTGTTTCTTTCTTTCTTTCTTTTTTTGTTTTCTTTCTTTCTTTCTTTTTTTGTTTGCTGGAGTGTGACATTATTTTTGATGAAAATCGAGCATTTAATATATAATGTATTTTTATTTGTATTTAATAATAATAATAATATATATATATACATTATTATTATTATTATTATTATTATTATTACAAGTAATAGTGACATAAATAACGATAACATATTATAAATTATAATTTCTAATAATAATTACAACTACTATATTATAATTATAATAATACAATAATAAGTTATAAACAATAATTGATACTACTACTACTACTACTACTAACAATAAAAATGAGTAATAATCATATATTACTATATTCATAATAATGAAAAGTAGTAATAATAAGCATTGTGTAATATTAAAAATTATTAATAATATTGATAATAATGATTGTTATTATAAAATAACACTAATAACGTAAATTATGAATAATAATTAATCACTAATAATTACTTTATTACAACAACAACAACTACTGCTACTACTACTACTATTGTTACTAATAACAATAATAATCTGTATCTGAGAACTTACCTTTTTGTTTATTTTAATAAAATATTAATAAAATAAAATGAAAAACATACGACAGTAGCGTCTACATAAATTGTGCTTGTCATGAATATAATGGCACAATGCAAAAAAAAATCGTAATTCTCTAAAATAGGCTTCATATTTTATGTGTCGTGAGACTCACCCTACACTCTTAAAAATAAAGGTGCTTCACGATGCCATAGAAGAACCTTTTTGTCTAAATGGTTCTATAAAGAACCTTTAACATCTGAAAAACCTTTCTGTTTCACAAAAGGTTCTTTGTGGCAAAAGAAGGTTCTTCAGATTATAAAAAGGTAAGAAAGAGATGGTTCTTTAAATAACCTTTGATTGAATGGTTCTTTGTGGAACCAAAAATGGTACTCCTATGGCATCGCTTGAAGAACCTTTTGAAGCACCTTTATTTTTAAGAGTGTACAATGATCTGCAGCCCATAACAGGGTAAAGTAATCTAAGCATATGTGTATGTATGTGTGTGTGTGTGTGTGTGTGTGTGTGTGTGTGTGTGTTTGTGTGTGTGTATGGAAAGGCCAATCCACTCGTGTGGTCTGGCATCTGTTTGAATGGAAACAAGTCAGTTTGAACCTCATAGCTGTGGAATCGTCTGGAAGGATCTCAGACATCCTACACAGGAGCTTTTGGGACACACATTTAGCCTTTGGGCCGATTACAGACCCAAAACTAACAACAGCAACAGGCCCAGAATCACATCCAATCAGGAAAGAGTTAAATTCACCCTAGACAGGAACGTTGGTCAAAGAATGGGTCTGCAGACACGCATACACACAACACACGGGGTCAAGAGGTGAGAGAAAGCGTGTCAGATCTCATAGGCTGAACAAACAGCGCTGCAGATAATCCGACAACAGAGGAAAGACTAAAAGAGAGAAAAAACAGGAATGTTATTGTGGCTCAAGGCCAATCCACTCGTGTGGTCTGGCATCTGTTTGAGTGGAAACAAGTCAGTTTGAACCTCATAGCTGTGGAATCGTCTGGAAGGATCTCAGACATCCTACACAGGAGCTTTTGGGACACACATTTAGCCTTTGGGCCGATTACAGACCCAAAACTAACAACAGCAACAGGCCCAGAATCACATCCAATCAGGAAAGAGTTAAATTCACCCTAGACAGGAACGTTGGTCAAAGAATGGGTCTGCAGACACGCATACACACAACACACGGGGTCAAGAGGTGAGAGAAAGCGTGTCAGATCTCATAGGCTGAACAAACAGCGCTGCAGATAATCCGACAACAGAGGAAAGACTAAAAGAGAGAAAAAACAGGAATGTTATTGTGGCTCAGACTAGCAGGCAGCCAGCGTTTATTCATATGGACTGATTCCTGAGAGCAGGCGTTCAGTCTCCAGCCGTAAGAGATGCCTGAGACAGCATGGTCAAAAATGTACACTGCCTGTCAAAGCCGTGACTGACCGCACAGACTGTCCAGTCGCTGATCTGCTGGGGTTTGAGATACCGTAGACCAGTGCAGACCGCGAATCAATGAGGCCCTTCTGTAAACCATGAGACGAGGCTCCGCCCACAATCTGTGATGTCATACATGATAGTTTTTATAGATAGATTTTTATATACCACAGCTAGAGAAAGACAGAGATATTTTTCGGCAGGTTCAACCCTATTTTCAATACGTTTCTATTCTTTCCAACAACACTTTCTCTCTTTCTATATTTTTCACTTCAAAAGTGTAAATCTGGAGAGCTACAGAAAGTTTGCACTGAAAAAGTACATTTTCAACTAATCAGTAAACACTTGACCATGATGTAAATGTGCTCCATCTAAAAAGTTTCTGATCTAAACAATTTTTTCGACAATATTTAGTTTTTTGCAATCAAAAGTATCTGCAAATCTAAATAAATAAATAAAATGCATATTGAAAGATCTTTATATATTAAAAAAACATCTACTTACAATACATCTATTTTAAGCAAAACTTAAGACTGGTTGTCCATGAAATATATCTTTAATATAAGTATATTTGGTCTTTTTGCACTGCTAGATTCTTCTATTTTTATTTATTTCTTTTTTAATTTATTTATTTATTCATTTATTTATTGTCAGTGCAGTTAAGATAAAATATACGCATATTCTAGATGGAATCTATGAAATAAAACTGATAAGAAGTCTTAATATCTTATGCAGTGCTACTTCTCAAGAAATGTATCTTGTTTTGTGGAATTTTATAAATTTTACCTGGAAAACAAGACAATAACAGACATTATGAATAAGATTTTTTTTATGTGCAAGACTTTTTTCTGCAAAGGTCACTTTAGGGATTCTGTATCTATCTCTCTGTGTAAAAACAGTATGTTTGTTGTATATATACGGTGTAAAAATATTTTAAGCAAATTTAGCAAAGATATATGAGATATGAGGGTTTGGGGTCTTAAAGACTCACTGAAGCTCTATTTGAAAAGAAACTTCAACTGAGTGCTTTTGTGCTCTTTCCCTCCCTCTTTTTGTCTCCTCACTTCCACAGGTGTTGTTTTTTGACCTCGGCACTGGCTTGCTCATAAAAATGATTTATGAAGACGAGCTTTTAACTCAGATGAAAAAAGGGAGTTTGCATTATTCCAGAGACCCACTTACTGGCACCATGGGCTGGGTTACGGGTAGCGAGGGCCCACCTGGTTTAGGGGGATTTGAGTCTTTTAAAGGGGACATATTCCACACTTTTGTAGCATTTTATGGTTTCAAGTCCACTCATAACATTAGTTGAGGTTTCTTGCTCAAAAAAATGTTTTTATCATGAAGCTTCCCTGGCGAAAAACAGTTTAGACCAGACTGGTTTGTTGTCTCCTCTGTGGTCTTCAGTTAGTGTTTAGATGGTCAGCCAGGTATTTTTCAGTCACAAAGGTGGTTTTCACTGGTCTCAGCTGGTTTAAAATGGTCTAGTTCGTCTCCCAGCATGACCAACATCATTTTCAAGCATAAACAGCTGAGTGCTCAAAATTCACCCAAAAACCAGCTTAGGCTTGTTTACACAATTATTTACATCAGATTGAGAACTAACAGGTTATTTATATTCAAACAGTCATGGTACACAGTAAACCCAGAGTTGCCATGTCATCAGTTCAAGAACTCATTTATCATGTGATGACATCAGAGAGATATTATGGGCTGGAAGTGTGTGTGTGTGTGTGTGTGTGTGTGTGTGTTTTATCAGATGCATTACTAACACACACTTGTCTGCCAGCGCTGGCGGGCCGGTTGGTTAGTCTACCTCACCCAAGTACTCTGGAAATTGGAATTCCTTGTAGCTCTTAAATCCATCCATCCCTCCCTCTTCCCTGCTCTCTGGTTCCTGATGACAGGCCTCTCTGGCTGTGCTCTCCAGCACTTATTCTGAGGAAATGTAAAATGGAAAGTTTTACTGTGGCATTATGGGAGTGTTTTAGCTTTTAAAGTGTCTTCACTTCTGACTGTAACCAGCGAGCAGGGCAGCGTTATGACTAGCTGTGTTTTGACTGTGTAATACAGTTACATAACGTCTCTCACAGTTATGGGAGGATTGTAAGAGGGGGACAAAGCCAAACTTCAGGGAGGATCCGTTCAATTCTCATCTGGGTTGGACTGGAATCACGGCGCCGTTTGAAGGCCCTTTGAAGACGAGAGGCAGTAAGACGATGAGAAAGAGACGAGGGCAGTTGGACCGGCTCCAGGGGTGCGTGGAGGCCAGGAGGGTCTGGGGACTTTTATGAGAATAATCTGCTTTAGACGTTTCTCAGCACTGCCATGGAGAGACAGACTCCACTATGAGAACAACCACAGAGATCGCTTACAGCATGAGACACTGGCCATTCATGAGACTATCGTGAGAACTGAAGGAGATTTATGTCAAGTTAGGAATGTAACTTTAAGGAGAAGAGAAGATGTATGAAAATCAAACAAGATAGAATTAGATGAGAGAAGAGATGAAATGAGGCAAAAGGAATCGAAAGGAAAGGAGGAGATGTGGGATAAAGAGGGAGAGGAGAGGAGAAGATGAGACGAGGCAAACTGGGAGGAAACGCAAGGTGAGAAGAGAAGAGAAGAGAAGAGAAGAGAAGAGAAGAGAAGAGAAGAGAAGAGAAGAGAAGAGAAGAGAAGAGAAGAGAAGAGAAGAGAAGAGAAGAGAAGAGAAGAGAAGAGAAGAGAAGAGAAGAGAAGAGAAGAGAAGAGAAGAGATTTACATTTAGTCATTTTGCAGATGCTTTTATCCAAAGTGACTTACAATTGGGGAATACATAAAGAGATTCTTCTTAAAGAGGCAAATAGACACAGGAAGTGTTTGTAATACCAAGTTTCAGGCATTGTCAAAATAAGTACAAGCTAGAAAGGGAAGGAATAAATAAAGAGAAAGACAAAGTCA
The DNA here is from genome assembly GCF_001515645.1 of Sinocyclocheilus grahami. NCBI lineage: Eukaryota > Metazoa > Chordata > Actinopteri > Cypriniformes > Cyprinidae > Sinocyclocheilus > Sinocyclocheilus grahami. Next base: position 74,185 of record NW_015505836.1, read on the forward strand.
AGTCAAGTAGTCAAGTAGTGTCGCAAGAGATTAGTTTTCAGCTGTCGCTTGAAAATTGGGATTTTGAGCCTCTCTGTGATGATACCATCACTCGTAGATCTCAGACTTCTGGAGGGGATGTAGATTTGTAATAATGAGTGGAAGTAGGCGGGTGCTGAGCCTGTGGTTGTTTTATATGCAAGCATCAATGTCTTGAACCTGATGCAAGCCGCAACCAGTAGCCAAAGCAAGGAGATAAAGAGAGGTGTAACATGGGCTATTTTGGGCTCGTTGAAGACCAGTCGAGCTGCTGCATTCTGAATCATTTGTAGAGGTTTGATTGTGCATGATGGAAGCCCAGCCTAGAAATGACAAGGGCCTGGACAAGAAGTTGTGCAGCATGCTCCGTTAGAAAGGGCCTGATCTTTCTGATGTTGTTATGCAATGCAAACCTGCAAGATCAAGCAGTCTTTGCAATGTGGTCTTTGAAGGTCAGCTGGTCATCAAAGATCACACCAAGATTTCTGACCGAAGTTGATGAGGTAATTGTAGAAGAACCTAGCTGGATTGTGAAATCATGCTGTAGAGTTGGAGTGGCAGGGAAGACAAGAAGCTCAGTCTTTGCCAGGTTGAGCTGTAGGTGATGTTCTTTCATCCATGCCGAGATGTCCGTGAAGTAGTGTATATGGAGAAGAGGAGGGGTCCAAGTAGTGTTGCTTTCATCAATGAAAATCATGACTAAATATCATCGTCAACGAACCTTTATCACGTGACGAAAACGAGACGAGACGCAACGTAAATGCTGGTCATGTGACGATGACTATAATTAAATGTATAATGCAATATTGTTGATAAATAAAAACAAGACTAAATATGGTTTACAAAATAAAAACTATGCTAAAATGTCTCTTCATTTTCGTTGACCAAAACGAGACGAAACAAAATGTTATAACGTTATTTCGTCTCGTTTAGTCGCGTTATTATTATTATTTTGCAGTATTTCTGTTTCCTGTGTCTCACTTCAGGGGCTGCATCAGGTCGCACTGCGCAGACGCAGGCGACGTCACTTCCTCAAGCCCCACTCGCGGCATTATTTAGAACAGTGTTTCCCAACCGGGGTGCCGTCTGTCGAGAGCAGGGGTGCCGTGTAAAAAATAATTTTTTAATATTTTTAAATTGCTAAAATGTTCAAAAAAGCAGCTATTATATAATATCCATTTCTAATGTCGCCAATAATTAGAGATGCACTGAAATTCCGGCTGCTGAAAATTAGTTCACCGCTCAGGATTTACTTTCACGTGATGTGACGCTCTGCATATTATCCCGCTCTATGCGTCTGTGTGCTCCGCTCAGTCGCTGACGTCCCATGTGAGTGCTCCACTCATATACCGTTCATGCTCATCGGAACAGCAAAGTCCACTTAAAAATCAAGCTGACAGGAAACATCTCTGTAGTACAGTATTGTTTCTGTTTGCAATAGCCCTACTGTGTTGTAACAAGGTGTGGTAAATTGGCAACTCTGGTAACGCTGCCCTCTCATTCATTGATCTGCTAACCGTTATGCTCATGTGTCCTCTGATAATAATAGCTTTCTAGGATTAAACATTATTTGGATAATTGGTAAAAAAAAAAAAAAA
>NW_015505836.1:75882-87210 GCF_001515645.1 Sinocyclocheilus grahami
TAGGTACTTATACTATATTGACTGGGTTAAATAGAATTGCATTTCTAAAAAGAGACTAAAATACAATTTTCATTGACTAAAACTAGACTAAATGTCATCAGTTTTCGTCGACTAAAACTAGACTAAAATGTCAGCAGTTTTCGTCGACTAAAACTAGACTAAAATGTCATCATTTTTCGTCGACTAAAACAAGATGAAAATAGTCATGGATAATTCTGACTAAAATAAGACTAAAATGCTCAGACTTTTAGTTGACTAAAACTTGACTAGACTAAAAAGAGTATGAACGTGACTAAAACTAATAAAAACTAAAATGACAGCTTCACACAAAGACTAGACTAAAACTAAAATTAAAACAGGCCGCCAAAAACAACACTAGGTACAAGAACTGATCTCTGAGGAACGCCAGTGACCAGTTGATGTGCTTTGGATACCTCCCCACCCAAGGCCACCCTGAAAGACCTACCAGTGAGATAGGAATCAAACCAGCAAAGTGGAATGTTCGTCCTCTCATCCCTGTGATGAGCGGACGAACAGGAGGATCTGGTGATTGACAGTGTTAAAAGCAGCAGATAAATCCAGCAGAATAAGAACTGATGATTTGGAATCAGCTTTTGCAATCCGCAAGGCTTCCGTGACTGACAGTAGCGCAATCTCAGTTGAATGGCCACTCCTGAAACCTGACTGGTTAGCATCCAGTTTGTTGTTCTGTGAAAGAAGCAATGATACCTGCTTGAAAACAAATCGTTCGAGGGTTTTCGCTATGAACGGAAGGAGAGAGACAGGTCTGTAGCTATATATAAGTGAAGTGTTTAATGTAGGTTTGAAGAGAAGAGAAGAGAAGAGAAGAGAAGAGAAGAGAAGAGAAGAGAAGAGATGTTGAAGTTAATTCCGATAAAATTAGATGCAATCTCAGATGAGAAGAAATGAAACTAAATGAAAGGTGATGAGATGTCAGGTGAGACATCAGATGAGACGAGATGAGATAAGAACCCTTGAGTAACATTACAAGTGGACTTAATAATGTGGGTGCTCAATGCTGTACTTGGAGATCTACCTTCCTGCAAAGTTAAGCTCCAACCCTGCTCCAAAACAACTGAACCAGCTAATTAAGATCTTCAGTAATGCTTGATAATTACAGACAGGTGTTAGAGCAGGGCTGAAACTGAACTTTTCTGGTCGGTAAATCTACAGAAACAGAACTAGGTATCCCTGTTGTACACCGTGGCCCCTTTAAAAGTCTCAAATCCCACTGAACTGTATTGAGAGGAGAGAGTCCTGCTGTGAAGACATTAAACACATGTAGAGTAATTAGAGGTTTGCTGGAGGTCTCCGAGAGACAGACGACCCGGTCTGAGTTATGAGCAGCAGCGTTCGTAATGACACGTCTGCGGACGCACCCCTCATTTTCATCAATCTAATCACAGAGAAGAGAATGTGTGTGTGTGAGTGTGTCTTGGGCGGGCAGATCTAACAGCACGGTAAGCCGGAGGAATGTCTTTGATGTCATGGATAGAGTATGCAGGCCAAAGTCATAACAGCCATTTTTCAGAGGGAAAATTACACAGGGGCTCCATCGACATCAAGCCCTGAACAACAGCATGAAGTCAGTCCAAGCGGCAGCTTTCTACGGTAACGCACGCCTGGAGAGCTCAACCGCCAGGACATGAGCTGTCATCATCACAAAAACACACACTGAAACAGCACAAAGGGAGAAGACAGAGCAACAAAAATACCTGACAGCAATGAAAGGCATTCCAGAGCTTGGAGTGTCACTTCTAATCCTCAGACATTTCCCACTTGCGTGTTAGGCTGGAGCGTGGTTTCAACAATGCATAGAAATGCAGAGGAATGATTGCAACACTCATGGATCACGTTACCTGACATTACACAAACGTACAAAGTTGATTTTCTATTGTCATACTTAGTGTAAGTGATTCAAATAAACCTCTAAGTATTAACTTTAACATGTACTCATCAATAAACACTCAAAACCCTGTATAACTGTACGGCAACATGCTAACAACTATTTAAAACCCTTCAGGAACTACTTATCCATACATTAAGATGTTAAAGACCACTTAAAAAACATTAGCATCTGTATAACTGTACAATGACATGCTAAAAGACATTCAAAAACTATGCTAACAATGACTAAAACACTCTAGGAAACACTTAACAATATAGCTAAAACCACTAAAATCACCTCAGCAAACTGCATAACTGTACAGTGACATGCTAACAAACACTGAAAAAGCCCTAGCATCTAAGTAACTGTATCAACTAAAATACTCTAGAAAACACAATCATATAGAAACATGTTAAAACCAATAAGGACATTTCAGCAATCTGGATAACTGTACAGTGGCATGCTAACAAACACTGGAAACTAGCAACCGAATGCAGGGCTGCCAACTGACGCAATTGACACTTTTCTCACCCTCTCATGCCACACATCCATTTTCTCATGCACCTTCAGTAAAAACTGTAGTAATAGGATATTGGCGAAACAGATTTGGTAAAGGCTCCAGTGCGTATTTGTGTTTGTGCTCTGGAAATCGCCAAAAGATTCTATTTACAATGTGTTTTCGTAACACTGAGCAATGTAGACAATCAGAGACATATCTGTTGCTTTCTTAAACACCTGTGATTGGCCATTGCGTTCACTCACCTCTAAATGCCTGATTTCCTGCACGCTTGCAAATCCTCTCACTGTAACATGATGTAAAGACATTCCAAAATCTCTAGGAACTACCATTCAACTAGATTCTAAATGACATGCTCAGAACATCTTAGCAAATGCTTAACTAATGACATAAGACACTCAAAACTCCCTAACCACAGCATCATGCTAACAACAACTTAAATAATCTAGAAAACACAACCATATAGCAACATGCTAAAAACAACAAGAAAACCTCACTGGATAACCGTAAAGTGGCTTGTTTACAAACACTGAAAAAACTCCCTATAGCAATCACATTACTGTACAATGCATGCTAACAACTCAGTCATTCTTGAGACATGGGACAAAACAGGTCCAGCAAGGGTAACTGCTATTAGGTTTAAAAATTAAAATATTTTCAATTTTAAATGTCATGAGGGATTAATAATAGAATGTATTTAACACAATTATCACCTTCAATTTAATTTTCTCATTATTATACCAAATCTGTGTTTCTTAATGTCCTCTCACTACAACTAAAACAGTGTGTCCACAGAGAAGGGTTCAATCATTCATATGCAATAAAATGGATAACAAAACAATTTTAATGATGAAAAAGAGCTTGTTTTATCAAAAGCAACACTTAATAATATCTCCTATCAAAGCAAGGTTGTTTTTTAATGACACATGCATGTTTCATAAGATTTTAAAGTGGCGTCCCCACTTTTTGTCAACACCGTCAGACATTCAATAAAATGTAATAAAATCAGGGAATATCAGGGGCAGCTGTAACTCTAAAGGACCCCCTTGCCACAGTTCACTAGTGATGGGTACATCAGTGTCAGACAGGCTCTGCTAAATTTTATGGTTTTAGAATATTTTAAATCCTAATGTTAATATTTCCTGCAGACATTCAATAAAATGTAATAAAATCAGGGAATATCAGGGGCAGCTGTAACTCTAAAGGACCCCCTTGCCACAGTTCACTAGTGATGGGAAGTTCGGATCATTTTACCGACTCGGACCTTTGAGTCTCGTTCAGCAAAATGAACGTTCATTCGTTCAATTTAGCAAAATATAATTAAAATGTTACGTGTTACTTCCCTAACACATCTACTACTGACGCAAACGTTGATCACACTACAAACAATACAAAACTGCTATAAGAAACAGAAAAGATTAATTCATTGTTTACCTAGGTCTTCAGTCTATGATTAGCTCACCTCACCTCTTCCGGCACAGACTGCATTGGTTAAAGCTTATGGGGCTGACACGTGATGAATGAACGACTCAAACCCGAAGACTCGAGAGCTGAACTAATCAATTCTCTTTCCAGCTCAGACTGCATTGGTTAAGTGTATGGGGCTGTCACGTGATGAACGAACGACTCGGAAAATACCCGAAGACTCGAAACAGGTGAACTACTTAACTAATTCCAGTACAGAACCTATAGGATGTTGCGCATGCGCGACTGAAGGAACACTCTCCGAGACGACTCGTTCTTCCCGAGTCCCATTAAAGATTCGTTCAAAATTAACGAATCGTTCAAGAACGACCCAACACTACAGTTCACCTCTGCAGAGTACATCAGTGTCAGACAGGCTCTGCTAAGTTTTAGTTTTAGAATATTTTAAATCCTAATGTTAATATTTCCTGTCACAACCATGATATGTCAACACCATCTTCCAATTTCTGAGGAAATTATTTGAAATATTTAGATAATTTTATTTTCCTGAAGCAGGTTCCATTAGCATCTAGCATCAACAGAAAAAATTTAAATTGCTACTACATGAACTCCATTGGTTTTGTGAAAGAAATTCCAAATTTGTCAACACCGTCAGATGTCACCACTGTAAGATTTTGTGTTCCAGTGATATATCAAAATACTTAAATGTGACTCTTGAATAAAAGCTTTATAAACAATAACATCCTCACTGTTTGTTGTGTTTGTTTTAATATAGTAATTGACTGATTCAATGTATTTGATAGTTAAAATGACTACAAATTCAGGTTTTCGTCACCACCGTCAGATGTGTCACCTCCGTCAGTTGAATAGTTTGATAATATTTCATTATGATATTTTATATTTGTTGTGGAATTGTTGGTCACATGTGAAAGTGTAATCTGTCTGCTAACACCAGAATGTGTTTTGAAATGTTAAAAACATCTTGAATGCTGTTAAAGATAAAGCTGAAATTATATTACACAGTCCAAGGTAAAAAAAAGCACATCTTGTTAAAAAAGAGAAAAGTTGGGAGGTTGTATCAAAGCATAGCTCAGTAGCTTAGTACATATAAGATACATAAATGTAGTTTCATTTGTCTGAGTACAGGGTTTTATTTTTTCAATTTTGCACCCTGTTTTGTCCCACTTCTCAAGAATGACTGAACTACCAAAACATCCCAGGAACCATTTAATCATATAGAAATATGCTAACGATAGCTCAGAACAGCTTATTAACTATATAATTGTAATGTGACATACTAACAAACACTCCCTACACTCTTAAAAATAAAGGTGCTTCAAAAGGTTCTTCAAGCGATCCCATAGAAGGACCATTTTTGGTTCCACAAAGAAGCATTCAGTCAAAGGTTCTTTAAAGAACCATCTCTTTCTTGTGTTTTTGTAATTTGAAGAACCTTATTTCGCCACAAAGAACCTTTTGTGAAACAGAAAGGTTCTTCAGATGTTAAAGGTTCTTTATGGAACCATTTAGACAAAAAGGTTCTTCTATGGCATCGTGAAGCACCTTTATTTTTAAGAGTGTAGCGACAGCATATACAGCAACTTGCCAATAACCACTTAAAACACATAAAAATACTATAGTAATTTAAAGTAAATACAATAGTGTTTTTGAACCATACCATAGTAAAGTACTTGAATGTATTTGTTGTAGTAATTCTATAGTTGCTGTGGTAATATAACAACTATAGTAATATAAACAAACTACTTTACCCAATACTGTACTAAGTTTAAGACTCGATACACCCGACCACAATAACATGCTAGCACCTAGGCTATCTAAAATGTTCCTAATTTCAGTCTTTTCCTCGCACAAAGTTATCAAATGGCTTTATATGACTTGGAATATAATGGACAAGTTATATGGACTGTTTCATAGTGCTTTTGTCAATTTTGGAGCATGACAGCCCTAGTCAACATTAACTTTGTCTGTAGGGAAAAGAACACCCGGAGCATCCTTTAAAACATCTTTTGTGTTTTACAGAAGAAAGAAAGTAATACGGGTTTGGAATAACATGAGGGTGAGTAAATGATGACAGAACTTTCTTTTTTTGGTGAATTGTCTCTTTAAGACATTTCAGCACCGGCAGTCTAAGTGTGTGTGTGTGTGTGTGAGGAGAGAAAGGTAAGGGTTACACGGGCACCTGGGTGACCTCCATTGCATTAAGAAACACACCCTTACAACAACAAACAGGTGTTGAGTTTCCGCCCCACAATGTTGGATCGCACAGGAAGAGGGTGTTCATCCTCAGGTTCACTGTAAGTCAGAGCATTCATGCACAGGAGGGAGGATTCAGTGTTCATTACTTATGAAGATGTGCAATTATAGAGATTATGGGATTAGGATTGAGATCTGCCTGTCTACAGGTGTGTGTGTGTATGTGTGTACCTGTTTTTCTATTCTGGTGGGGACTTAAACCTGAATACACACAGACTCATGGGGACTCGTGTCACGGTGGGGACCTAAATTGAGGTCCCCACGGGTAAACAAGCTAATAAATCACACAGAATTAAGTTTTTTGAAAATCTAAAAATGCAGAAAGTTTCCTGTAAGGGGTAGGTTTAGGGGTAGGGTTGGTGTAGGGCAATAGAAAATATGGTCTGCACAGTAGAAAAAGCATTACGCCTATGGAGAGTCCCCACAAGGATAGCAAACCAGACATGTGTGTGTGTGTGCTGTATTAACACAGATCATGAGTGAGGGTGACCTGATTACTTATGTGACAAACATACACATACAAAAAACAAACTGGTTGAGAGGTGCTGTCATGGGATTTCATGGGCAATTTTCATAGGAAAGCATGTAATAAATTTGCCAACCTTTTCTTAAACACTACAGGACCCTCCATTTGTGCTCCATTTAATCTCATTGCTTCGAGGGAAACAACTGAGATATTCAAGCGATTTCAGATCAGTATAAATAAAGAGATCTAATCTGTGACTGTCCTATGGGAATACATATCTACTTTACACAGACAAACAAACATCAACTCCAAACAAATCATGGACTACCCTGAGAGGTCATGACCTTTTCCAAAGTCTCGTCTCGTCTTTCAAAAGCTTTCACTCCCTTTCACACTCCACCACAAAAATGCCAACTCAACTTTCTCATACATTCACAAAACTACAACTATATTTATGCAGATAATTACATTTAATTACATCTTAACCACAAACTTACTCCTAAAAAAAACTTTTGCAAAGGAAAATATATATAAAAAAAAATGAAGTAAATGTATGTTTTTCTTTACGTTTCACTATACTGTATATAATTACGTTTAAATTAGTACCTCTGATATGCAAAACAAAAATAATATATTGCTGTTTATTATTGTGTATTTTAATATTGGCATGTATAAAACAAAATCAATTTAACATTAAAACATTTAGTGACAGTAATTGGGGAAAGATTTATTTGACTGTATTTTATTTATTTATTTTATTATTTATTTCTTTACTTAGCATTAAACATTATGAATCTACTTGACAACACGATCATTTCAAACAATGTTTCCTCTGAAAAAAATTGTATGAAAAAAGGTCTAAAAATCACCCAACCCTACTAAAGTATTTCTAAACATTTCTAAAGTATAAACCCTAAGTATTTCTAAGTTACCACACACACACACACACACACACACACACACACACACACACACACACACACACACAAACACACGCACACACAAACTTTGTTCAAGCTTGAAAAACTCTCAAAGTGTAAACACTCCCAAATCCTCCCTTTAACCTTTGACCTCTCCCTCTTTCCCCATCATACCACTCATCACTCTCGGTTTGGAAATGGACTCAGCCTCCCAGAGGTGCAAAAAGTGTTTTCCTGTAAGTCAGCTGGATTTAAAATGCTTGATATGACTGAGCAACCCACAGAAACCACATCAAACAGACAGATGCTTCCTTTAAAAGACCAAAACCATCCTACCGGAGACCGCCGCTGACTTTGGGTTCACCCGTAGTGCGTGTTTGTGAGACAAAGCCAATAACCACCAGCCTATGATTCATTTCTTACCAAAGTACCTTTGAAATAATACAACCAGGATTAATTTCACCACTTAATTTCAGTGCAATTAAAATAACTAAAGAAAAAACAAGATCCTTTTCAAACACATTTCCACCTGAAGCAGACATAAAGTGTCTTTTTGACACCTGATTTTAGCTGAAAATTGGGAGGTGTCTCCTGTGGCCCCAGGGCCCTGCACTCAGCATTATGACCTCAAACCTGACCTGAGACGGGCATGGAGAAACCAGCAGCGGTGCATCGAGCCTGTCTGCAGACACATACTCATACTCATACTCATAAAAGAGATGGGTCTTTGATATCCAGCTATAATTAACAACCATATTTTATCAGCTCACAGTCATCTAGACCTGCATGAGGCTTTTAACAGAAAGATAAAGAGACACTGAGAGAATGTGCATTAGAGTTCTGAGTTGATATTTCATGGTAAGAGGCTTGATAACAATATACCATCTGGATAGATTCAAATCGTAGCTGCTAGGACTGTTTCGTAGAGCTTTATGTTAGAAGGCGGCTGCAAATGGACTTCTATGGGAATGGTGCATCGCAAGGACATTGCCAAAGTGACACTCTCTCATGTGACCAAACCAAAGACTTTTGCTGCATTTACCAAATGAAAACTTCAGATGTGCCTTTGGAAATCAAATTCACTGACCTGACTCGTTTTCATAACATAAAAAGGGACCTCAAGCATTCCTATCTATCAAACGCTCAGCCAGATCTTGACAACATCAAAAGAAACAACCTTGAGACCATTCAAGAATATGTATGCACATTAATTAGCCCATAAATTAATTAATTAATTAATTAATTAGCCAAAAAAAGACCTGTGACCCAACCAACCCAGATCTGACCAGTACTGATAAATTGTATATTCAACCCAAACCTGACAACCTTTCTATTTCCTTTCTAAGAAAGTACTTTCAAACACTCTGATTCACTAAGATCTGACTCAAAGATGAACAAATGTGTATAAGCAAATGTACAAAAAAAGAGTTAAATGAATTACATTAGAGTTACACAAGAACTTTGAAAAAAACAAACAAATTGGTTTTACAGAACACAAATGATTCATTAAAAAGATCCAAAAGATTCAAATGAATGATTGCTTCATGAATTTTCAGATAGATAGATAGATAGATAGATAGATAGATAGATAGATAGATAGATAGATAGATAGATAGATAGATAGATAGATAGATAGATAGATAGATAGATAGATAGATAGATAGATAGATAGATAGATAGATATATAGATAGATAGATAGATAGATAGATAGAAAGTAAGATAAAAAACATTCTGTTTTTGTGAACAGAATCAAATGATTCATTAAAGAGATCCAAAAGATTCAAATGAATGATTGGTTCATGAATTTTCAGATAGACAGACAGACAGATTAACAGAATCTTTATTAAATATTATCTTACATTTGGGTCTGTTAGTCATACAAAGCTATTGAATGGTTTCAGAAGACTTGGAATATAGTGATACAGACTTTCAATAACATTCTATCGTGAAAGTTGCCAGCCCCAATCCTTTTGAAAAGAGTTGACAGAACATTCTTCAGAAATTCACAGTTTGTGTACCACAGAGCAAAGAAAGTCATACAGGTGTGGAAGTAAATATTGACCATTTTAACTTCCTTTTGTACATTTTATGAGGATTAAAGTATGTAGAAGACGAGGTGCAGAAGAAAGATACTGTGGATGGAGAAGAGAAACATGCAAGTACAGCTGCAGTCTGAGTCCTCAATGAGAAGGTTAGACGAGTTTCACCTCTGGGCTGTTACTATGCAGACTTTGCGGTGAGAGAGAGAGAAAGAGAGAGGGAGAGAGAAAGTTGCCTGCAGCCCGCTGGCCTACTCTAAATGTTGCATAACAAATGCGCTCGCTGCGTTCCTTGTTTAGCTTGTTAGCCCGGAGACGCGTGACAACAGAGCGAACGCTGCCTCCCGCCCGCCACCTCCCGAAAAGAATAGATGGATAGACAGATGGATGTACAGAACATAAAGACAGAAAGACAGATATAGAGAGATGATGAATAGATCAGTCTGTCTAGACGAATAGACAGATGGATTAGTCTACAGACAGACAGATAGATATGAACAGACAGTACATATAGTCATGTATGTATAGTCTGTATGTATACAGTACATATAGGCAGAAAGAGAGATTGACAGATGACAAACAGATCTATCTAGAAAAAAAGATAGATAGATAGATAGATTGATAGACAGACAGACAGACAGAGACAGTCAGACAGACATATAGTCAGACAGACAGACATACAGACAGACAGACAGACACAGAGACAGTCAGTCAGATAGACAGATAGATAGATAGACAGATAGATAGACAGACAGACAGACAGACAGACAGACAGACAGACAGACAGACAGACAGACAGATAGACAGATAGATAGATAGATAGATAGATAGATAGATAGATAGATAGATAGGAAAGTTCTCATGACATCAAAACCGACCACATTAACTTAATAAATCTCTCTGGTCCTATTGTGCACACTTTATCAGTGCATGTTATTATTTAAAAAAAAATATTTGTCACAAAAAAATAAAAAATAAATAAAATAAAACATAAAAAAAAAAACTAAACCAGGCTCTCAGCAAGGCTCTCTGTCAGACCCCAAACAGGACACGAGGGTTGAAGATAAGCACCATATTAACAGCCAGCCTTGAAATCAAATTGATGAGGAGTTTTAGCTGTCCTGAGGAGGTTTTAGTGAACTGAGAAGGGAACAGTCATGGATGACCCGCCTCATTCAGAGTTTTTGTCTTGTTACCACGGAAATGCTAATCTGAAAGAGCCAAACACACTTCAGTGCCTCACACTCACAGTCATGCGTTCTTCTATTACGCTAACAAACACTCACACACACTTCAGCATTTACAGACATTCCACCCACCAAAAAGTGTTTTAGGCTTTAAAGGCTAAAAAAAAAAAAAAGCACACACACACATACATACATATACATATACACAAATACAGAAATTTTTGGAAGAATAATATAATATAATATAATATAATATAATATAATATAATATAATATAATATAATATAATATAATATAATATAATTAATATAATATTATATATATATATATATATATGAGTACTGCAACTGCACGCACGTCTATGTATAATGCTTCTCAGAGCTATGTGAAAATAAGTGTATAATTGGAACAGTTCATTGCTGGAGCTGAGCAGAATGAGAGATAGAGAGAGAGAGATCTAGTTTTCTCTTCCTCTTCTCTAGCAGTGCAGCATGGCCTCACCCTTTACTGCCTTTTCCCGAGGGTGGGGTTTATCTGGGTTTGTGATGTCACGAACCCGGGAAGTAACTTCTTGTAGTCCCTACCAGCGG